>NW_025855597.1:18766-27297 GCF_002878395.1 Capsicum annuum
GGAATTTACTTTATGTTCAGGACCCACCTGAAAAATGAGATTATTGTGTGTTCAGGACCTACCTGAAAAATGGGAATTTACTTTATGTTCATGACCCTCCTGAAAAATGGGATTTTACATTTTGTTAAGGACCCTCCTGAAAAATGAGATTTTCTCTCTGTTCAGGACCCTCTTGAAAAATGGGAAAATGGGATTTTACTTTATGTTCAGGACCGTCCTAAAAATGGAAATTTTACTTTTTGTTAAGAACCCTCCTGAAAAATGAAATTTTACTTTCTATTCAGGATCCTTCTGAAAAATAGAAATTTATTTTTTCTCAGGATCCCCCTGAAAATGGGAATTTACTTTATGTTCAGGACCCACCTGAAAAATGAGATTATTGTTTGTTCAGGACCTACCTAAAAAATGGGAATTTACTTTATGTTCATGACCCTCCTGAAAAATAGGATTTTACATTCTGTTAAGGACCCTCCTGAAAAATGAGATTTTCTCTCTGTTCAGGACCCTCTTAAAAAATGGGAAAATGGGATTTTACTTTATGTTCAAGGACCTCCTGAAAAATGGAAATTTACTTTATGTTCAGGACCCTCCTGAAAAATGGGATTTTACTGTCTGTTTAGGACCCTCCTGCTAAATAAAAATTTACTTTATGTTCAGGACCCTCCTGAAAAATGGGATTTTTACTTTTGTTCAGGACCCTACTGAAAAATGGAATTTTACTTTACTTTCAGAACCCTCTTGAAAAATGGGAAATTACTTAATGTTCAAGACCCTCATAAAAAATGGGTTTTTCTGTCTGTTCAGGACCTTCCTAAAAAATGGGAATTTACTTTATTTTCAGGACCTTCCTGAAAAATGAGATTACTCTCTGTTCAGGACCTACCTGAAAAATGCGAATTTACTTTATGTTCATGACCCTCCTGAAAAATGGGATTTTACATTCTGTTCAGCACCCTCTTGAAAAATGATATTTACTCTCTGTTCAGGACCCTCCTAAAAAATGGGAAAATGGGATTTTACTTTATGTTGAGGACCCTCCTAAAAAATGGGATTTTACTTTCTGTTTAGGACCCTCCTGCTAAATGGAAATTTACTTTATGATTAGGACCCTCCTGAAAAATGGGATTTTTACTTTTGTTTAGGACCATCTAGAAAAATAGGATTTACTTTATTTTCAGAACCCTCTTGAAACATGGGAAATTACTTAATATTTTGGACCCTCCTGAAAAATGGGGATTTACTGTCTGTTCAGGATCTTCCATAAAAATGGGAATTTACTTTATGTTCAGGACCCTCCTGAAAAATGGTATTTTGCTTTCTATTCAGGACCCTCCTGAAAAATGGGATTTTACTTTCTATTCAGGACCCTCCTGAAAAATAGGAATTACTTTATGTTCAGGACCCTCCTGAAAAATGGGATTTTACTCTCTATTCAGGACACTCCTGAAAAATGGGATTTTACCTTCTGTTCAGGACCTTCCTAAAAATGGGAAAATGGGATATAACTTTATGTCCAGGACCCTCCTGAAAAATGGGAATTTTACTTTCTGTTTAGGACCCTCCTAGAAAATGAGATTTTATTTTCTGTTCAGGACCCTCCTGAAAAATGGAAATTTACTTTCTGTTTAGGACCCTCCTGAAAAATGAGAATTTACTTTATGTTCAGGACCCTTCTCAAAGATGGGATTTTACTATCTATACAGGACCCTCCTGAAAAATAGGAATTTATTTTATGTTCAGGACCCTCCTGAAAAAATGGGATTTTACTTTTTTGTTTAGGAATCTCTTGAAAAATGGGATTTGACTTTCTGTTCAGGACCCTTCTGAAAAATGGAAAAATGGGATTTTACTTTATGTTCTGGACCCTTCTAAAAAATGGGACTTTACTTTATGCTCAGTACACTCCTGAAAAATGAGATCTTACTTTCTACTCAGGAACCTCCTAAAAAATGGGGTCTTGCTTTTGTTTAGGACCCTCCTGAAAAATAGAATTTTACTTTTGTTCAGGACCGTCCTAAAAAATGAGACTTTGCTTTTGTTCAGGACCCTCCTGGAAAATGAGAAAATGGAATTTTTCTTTATGTTCAGGACTCTCCTGAAAAATGGAAATTTACTTTATGTTCAGAACCTTCCTGAAAAAAATGGAATTTTATTGTGTGTTCAGGACCCTCTTGACAAATGAAAATTTACTTTATGTTCAGGATCCTTCTGAAAAATAGGATTTTACTTTCTGTTCAGGACTCTCTTAAAAAATAGGATATTTGTTTATGTTCAAGACCCTCCTGAAAAATGGGAAAATGGGATTTTACTTTATGTTCAGGACCCTCCTAAAAATGGAAATTTTACTTTCCGTTCAGAACCCTCCTGGAAAATGGGATTTTACATTCTGTTCAGGACCCTTCTGAAAAATGGAAATTTACTTTTTGCTCAGGACTCTCCTGAAAAATGGGATTTTACATTCTGTTCAGGACCTTCCTGAAAAATTAGATTTTCTCTCTGTTCAGGACCCTCCTGAAAAATGGGAAAATGAGATTTTACTTTATGTTCAGGACCCTCCTGAAAATTGAGAATTTACTTTATGTTCAGGACCCTCTTGAAAAATGGGATTTTACTGTCTGTTTAGGACCCTCCTGTTAAATGGGAATTTACTTTATGTTCAGGACCCTCCTGAAAAATGGAATATTTACTTTTGTTCAGGACCCTCCTGAAAAATGGGATTTTACTTTTTGTTCAGGACCCTCCTGAAAAATGAGCTTTTACTTTTTGGTTAGGACCCTCCTGAAAATGTGATTTTACTTTCAGTTCAGGACCCTCCTGACGAATGGGATTTTACTTTCTATTTAGGATCCTCCTGGAAAATGGGACATTACTTTCAAAAATGATGAATTATTTCTTTATTATAATCTTTGTTTGGGATAATTTTTGTTCTAGTTTTGATACTGGTTTCTAGAGTCCGCGTAATGAACCGGGTGAAAAAATTATTTGTCAAGAGCCCACCTGAAGAACAGGGTGATGAAATGGGAAATTGAAAAAATTGTAAGTCAGGAACCCTCCTGAAGAGCAATGTGATGAAATGAAAAGACAAAAATAGCAAGTTAGAAGCCCACCGGAAGAGCAGGGCGAACAAATGGAAGTCGAGCAATGAAGTGAAGCAATGGAAAACCAAACAACAAGTTGAAAGAAATTGCAAGTCAGGAGCCCACCTGAAGAATAGGGTGATAAAACTCAAGTCCAGAGTCAAGGAATGCTGCATAGATAGGATTTTGTAATTTCATTTCTGTTTTGACTTGTAATTTTCATTTTGATGTAATGACAGAGCCGCGGACCGAAACCTCGATAGAACCTCACTTGACTCTCCAACTCGGTATAGTCCATCTCTTTTCAATCCTTTGAAACACCTATAACTTGACTTCCTCATGACTTGGGTAGATAGGGTGTCCGGCAGGATTTGGTTGTCCTTCTTTCTTCTACTCCTCTCTTTGAATAATGATCGGGACAAAATTCAGTCTCATTGTTTACTTCTTTGTCCAAAAACACTGCGTGTTTACATTCAAAGGGTGCATGATGTAGACACGTAATTTGGTCCCTCCCGAATATCATTTTACCCATTTTTACCTTATCCTACCATGTACCCTCACCCATGTAATTACATCCCACAAAAATACAAAAAATAACTGTCAACAAAATCCCTAACAAACTTTTATTCTTTTTAACATCCTAACAACCCTTTCAATTAAAAGAAGACACATTACCCATACCCCTACCCCCAACACTCCATACCTACGTAACCCCCTCCCCCTCATATTTCTTTTCCATAAAGGCAAAAAGGGATCAACAACACAGATATATATATCCATCAATAAAAAGAGAGGATTGGGTATTCTTTCCCTTTTTTCTTCTTGGCATACCCACAAATATCACACACAAAAACTTTTTCCATCATCTTGTCCACATAATTATATACACACACACACTCACAAATATCACTTACACACACAAAAACCAGTGATCTCCATTTTTCCTTTTTCACGCACCATCATTCACACACTAATACACACATATCCGATCAAGAGAGGGAGGTATTGAGTGAAAAGAGAGGAAGCTTGGGAGATAAAGAAAGGTTGCAAGTAAAGAGAGAGAGATCGTGAGGTAGAGAAATATAAGAAAATAGAGATATGCAAGAGGAGAGATCGAGAAAAAGAAACTGGTGATGAAATAGTTTTTTCGGCAAACACTCGCCGAAATACGCCAACCAGCACCGTCGCATTACCGGAGATAGCTCAGAACTACCAGTCCCCATCCCCAATTTGCTCCGAATCCAAGCCAGCAATCACCTCTTTCTTAGTGTTCTGTTGAACTGTCGCTGGAAATAGTGAGCCAGCGATCGGAGTGACGCAATCTGAGCTGTTCAGTATATTCCGACCAAATTTTACTTGACCACGATCAAAAATCAAAATGAGTCAATTGGTTTTCTTGGGTTATTTCTAATTTTGTTGGTTTGTTCGAGTTGCGGGTTCGACGTAGAGGTTTTAATTGGGTCGAGGTTTTGTTGCTCCTGAATTCTGATCCATCATTGATTGTTTGGAATAAAATCAACATTGAGGTCCAATTCTATATCTCTTATTCCTCTTTTCATGAATATTTTTGAATGATGTGATTTTTGCTTGGTTTTTGGTTGAGATGATTTTATTGCTCGTTATTTAATTGTTAATTCTAGTGTGAACCATGTTAATCATTGTAGGTGAAAATTCAATTTGATTTGGGGTATGGTTTGATTCGGCGCAGAAGTTAAAAGTTGATAAAGTGAATATTGTTGTTTTGATTCATTGATATCGAACTTGATAGTATCATGATAGGCCAAGTGGGGGTAGACTAACGTAAGTTGGGTAGGCAAAGTTTAGGATTTGTGATTGTTGAATGATGAAGTGTTTGTGGAAAGTTTTTTTTTTATTTATGCAATGGGATCTATTGTATTCATTTGGTCGGGGAATGCCCTGAGAGACTTGTATTGATTTATCCTTCCGAAACTATAAATCAATTCTTTTTGGTCAAAAAGGGGGTGTGACACAACTAAGTCACCTACCAAACCACATTCAAAACAAAATAAACCCTTTAAAGTCCCTACACTTTACCATTTAAAATTAACAAAGTCACCTAACAAACCACATTCAAAACAAAAACCCCCCTTTAAAGTCTCTACACTTAACCATTTTCAAGAACCTAAGTCACCTACCAAACCATATTCCAAACAAAAAATCCCCTTTAAAGTCCCTACATTTAACCATTTTCAATCAACTACGTCACCTACCAAACCACATTCAAAATAAAAAATCCCCTTTAAAGTCCCTATACTTAACCATATTCAAAAAAATAAAAAATCCCCTTTAAAGTCTCTACACTTAACCATTTTCAAGCAACGAAGTCACCTACCAAAGAAAATTGAAAACAAAAAAACTCTTTAAAGCCCCTACACTTAACCATTTTCAAACAAATAAGTCACCTACCAAACCATTTTCAAAACAAAAAATCCCCTATAAAACCCCTACACTTAACCATTTTCAAGAGACTAAGTCACCAATCAAACCACATTCAAAATAAAATATCCCTTTAAAGTACCTACACTTAACCATTTTTAATTAGCTAAGTATCCAACCAAACCACATTGTAAAAAAAATTCCCTCGAAAGCCCCTACACGTAACCATTTTCAAGCAACTAAGACAACTACCAAACCACATTCAAAACAAAAAAAAACCCGTTAAAGTCCCTACACTTAACCATTTTCAAGTGTCTAAGTCACCAAACAAACCACATTCAGAATAAAAAATCTCCTTTAAAGTCCCTACACTTAACCATTTTCATGTAACTGAGTCACCAACCAAGCCACATTAAAAAACAAAATCTCCCTTAAAGTCTCTACACTTAACCATATTCAAGTAACTAAGTCACCTACCCAACCACATTTAAAAAAAATCCCCTTTAAAGTTCCTACACTTAACCATTTTCAAGTGACGAAGTCACCCAAAAAACCACATTCAAATAAAAAAAAAATCCCCTTTAAAGTTCATACACCTAACCATTTTCAAGTAAATAAGTCACCTACCAAATCACATTAAAAAAAATAATCTCCTTTAAAGTCACTACACTTAACCATATTCAAGAAACTAAGTCACCTACCAAACCACATTAAATAAAGAATCTCCTTTAAAGACCCTACACTTAACCATTTTCAAGTGACTAAGTCACCAAACAAACCACATTCAAAACAAAAAAATCCCCTTTAAATTCCGTACACTTAACCAATTTCAAGCAACTAAGTCACCTTCCAAACCACATTCATAATAAAAATCTCCTTTAAAGTCTTTACACTTAACCAAATTCAAGTACCTATGTCACCAAAAAAAAATTCCCTTTAAAGTCCCTAAACTTAACCATTTTCAAGCAACTAAGTCTCCTACCAAACCACATTAAAACCAAAAAAATTCTTTAAAGTCCCTACACTTTACCATTTTAAAGCAACTAAGTCACCTACCAAACCACATTCAAAACAAAAAAAAAACCCCTTTAAAGTCTCTACACTTAACCATTTTAAAGCTACTAAGTCACCTACCGAACCTCATTCAAATAAAAGAATTCCCTTTAAAGTTCCTACACTTAACCTTTTTCAATCAACTAAGTCACCTATCAAACCACATTCAAAACAAAAAATCTACTTTAACTTCTTTACATTTAACCATTTTCAAGCAACTAAGTCACCTACCAAACCACATTCAATACAAAAAAAACTCTTTAATTTCCCTACACTTAACCGTTTTCAAGAAACTAAGTGATACAAGAATAATGGCCGCCTTAGCTTTCGACGACATCATTCAAAGTCACTATGTGAAGAATCAAGCTTTGGTCGCATGGAGGCACGGGATCATACTTGGAGGGGACGTTTTGAGCCTAACATTGATCAAACCCGAGTGTGAAAGATTGCTCTGAGACTTGAAGACTTAAGGACTCTCGGGTTTGGACCAAGTTTGTTGGTTTACGGTTTTGGTTCCCATTGTTAAGGGCATTTTGGTCACTTAGCCTTAAGGTCATTTTGGACAATTCATATTGTTTTCCAACACACCAAGGCCACCCTTAGTCATTAAGGGTAGTGTAGTCTTGTTTACCTTCTTTTGTAATATACTATAAGTAGGATTTTTTTAGGTCTTCTCTCATAAGTTTTATAAAAATATGAAGGATTGAAACATTAAAAATCCTCTCTCTTGATATTTGAACACTCAGTCTTAGTTAGGGCTTGGAAAATCTAGTATTGATCTTTGCTTAAAAACGGTGGATCTTGAGGTGAGTTGATTCCCTTGGCGGTCACCGTAAGAGTGTGGTTTTGATTATTATATTCATTAGGGGTTTTTGAGTTTAATACACGTGGTTTTGATTATTACATTCATTAGGGGTTTTTGAGTTTAATACACTCTTTAGTTCTTAATCTTGTAATAATCTTGGTCTCACTATGTATCTTTTACTTTTGTTGTTGTCATCTTTAGTAGTGGACTATTTTGGGTCCTTTATTTAATCTGAAACTTGTATTATTGTTATTCATCTTGTTCCTCACATTGTGTAGTTGTTTTTCGTGTTATATACACCATTGTATCTTGTATTCTTCTTGTTGATTTTGAATCCGAGAGTGGTCTCCATTTTGATCATCAGATCCCTTAGATTGAAGACTGATTTGGAGTGTGTTTCGTGTTTCTCTTGTCTTTCGTGTATCATTTGGTATCAGAGCATGACTTTATATTGTTCATACAAGATCAAATCTTGGTATAGTTCACTTGAAAAATAAAAAGAAAAATAAAATTAACATCTGAAAATTCCAGAAAAAGAACAATCTGTCTATTTTGTGTTCTTGGCCAAAAATTGTGTTTTTGTTGTGTCTTGGTCGAGATTTTTACTTGTCTTTATTTTCTCTAAGTGTTAGTTTTGTTCCTCACTAACACATTGAGTCTATATCTTGATTTGATCTTGTATTTTGATGTTGATGTTGTTGTTGTGAACATAAGCTTGGCCCATTGTTGTTGAACATTGTTATGGTAGACATTGTTGTTGAGAAACTTAACAAGCCATGTGTTTGGTTGTTGTTGTTGAAAGGAGTGTTATTTTTGTTGTTCTTGGTGAATATTGTTGTTGTTCTTGAAGTTCTTCACAACCTTTATCTCTTGTTAAAACCAAAGACACAACACTAAAGAGACTTGGCCATTTGTTGTTGTGGATTCAAGGCTGGAAGACTTATTCTTCCCTCCTTAGAACAAATTCCACCAATCCAAATTAAAATTGGTCAAGACTTGGTCTTTGGAAAATAAAAATTGTAGAAACTGCAACCAATACGTGGCTGACACGTCATCAAGTTACTGTTCACACATCAAATTTTGGCTCAAATTTTAGATTATTAGTTTCACTTTATTGTTTCCTTAGTTTCCTGTCTTGATTCTAGAATTAATCTACAACTAAGTAGGTGATTACTAGTTGTTAATTAATTCTAGAATCA
>NW_025855597.1:27397-40490 GCF_002878395.1 Capsicum annuum
CCTCCTTAGAACAAATTCCACCAATCCAAATTAAAATTGGTCAAGACTTGGTCTTTGGAAAATAAAAATTGTAGAAACTGCAACCAATACGTGGCTGACACGTCATCAAGTTACTGTTCACACATCAAATTTTGGCTCAAATTTTAGATTATTAGTTTCACTTTATTGTTTCCTTAGTTTCCTGTCTTGATTCTAGAATTAATTAACAACTAGTAATCACCTACTTAGTTGTAGATTAATTTTTGAATCCGTTCCTTTCGTGTCTTCGTTATTTGTCTATTTTTTTTGTTTTTAACTCGTAGTAACTTCTTTGTTTCAAGTTCGTAAGTAAATTTTATTTTTGTGTCTTGAGTCAATCAAACAAGAATCTATTCCGGCCGCCAAGTAGAATTGACATCCCATTGACTACCGGAGTATAACCAACTTTCAATATTCGTCGCTTCAATTGTGAGAATCACAAAGGTGAGTGTATACGAGTGTTAGTGAGAAGCTTTTACTACTAATCTTGTTTGTTCATTTTGTAGGTACAAAGGTGATATAAAGGGAACATGTCTTCGATAGCTGGGGATTATTATGATTACAACATGGTAGACTATGATTGTAGTGAGGGGTTTTATGGCTACAAAGTTGAGGGAGATTGTGGAAGCTATGAAAATAGCCATGAACAAAACTTGGGCAGATTTGGGAGTTGTGGTTTTGAGGGACAAAATAAGGTGAATGAAGTTCCTAGTGCTTATGGTGAGTTTGGAGATGATGTAGGACCTCGTGAATGTTCTTATAATGACTTTGGGGCATGTGAGGAGTCTTACACTTCTTACTCCGAACCTAGATTTGGTGTTAGGTGTAACCCTTTCATCCACAAAGCTTATGAGAGCTATCATGAGAGTGCATGTGAGGAGTGTGAAGATTCATATTCTTCACCTTGTAGTTCTTCTTATCAAGGTCAATATAGTGTGAATGGTTATACTAGTTCAAGTGGAGGTTGTCTAACGAGAAGAAGAGGGTGTGCATCTCCAAAACCAAGGGGTACTTGTGTGCATTATAATGTTGATCCGAGAAGGAGTATACACTCCGGAAAGGTGACCATTTGTGGGATACCAGGCTACCTTATTGTGTTGAATGATAGGTACTATAAAAACTACATCCTTCCGTCCATGGTCAACTACTTGGGGTTGTTTCGAGATCCTTTACTTGTTCCATAATAATTGGATGAGTTCAAGGTTACCGAAAGGGTAAAAGTTGTGTTCTCCTAATATGAATACCATGAGAAGGTATGGTGCGATGTTCTTCCCTTGCCCTACAGTCATGTATACTTAGGTGCCGATTGGTTTGCACGAAATCAAGTTCCTAACGTGAAAAATTGGTCTAGTGTTATAAGAGTCATGACTTACTTGCTGCCCAAGACATAAAGAGAAGTGCCTACCTACTCCAATCCAAATTATTATGAGAGGGAAAAGATTAAGAGGAGTAAGCGAGTGCAAGGTGGTAATCCGAGAATGGAAAAAAGAGAGCTTATGTGGAGAGAAGTGAGGGATTATCAACAAACCGTGCTAACATTGGTTATCCTTCTATTTCTAAGGATATTTGTGTAGGTACCAACATGGAAAGCAAAGGCAAACAATGCCGAAAGGAAGTTGCTGCTCAAGCTTATGAAGGACCTTCACACAACGGCAAAGAAGAATCTACTCAAGAAATTCAAGGTAAAATAGCTAACTCTTCATGAGAATGATATTCGTGTGGTTAGTAGCCCATTGAGTGTGAGTAGTATATTACTTACATGTGAGTCAAATGATTCTTCATCTCTTGTTGATGATGTATATGTTTGAGTGTGGATACACTAGTTGATCCTATTTATGACCAAACTGACTCTTCTTGTAAGGTTAATTTATGTCCACCTAGGGTTGAAACTAGTGTTGGTCATAAATAGGATCAACTAGTGTATCCACACTCAAACATATACATCATCAACAAGGTTTCTAGTGTTGAAACCTATATATTAAATGGAAGTACATCATCTTGTGTAATCAGTGTTAATCAACTTACTTGTAAAAATTGTCCACCACTTGAGTATGTGTGTGATGTGATTAATAAAACTAAAGTGAGTGAATTACTTAAAAATATTGGTCACCAAAATAGGAGTGAACCCGAGGGCAACGCTTGAAATATCTTTGAAACATGATATTGATCTTTTAGAGAATAATGAATGTGTTTGTTCCGAATCTTCCCAGGAAATAGATCATGCTCTCTTTAGGTATAATGTCTTGTTTGAAGATGATTTAAACACTCTTAATGAACCTAGTGGTGAGAATGGTGGTAGAGCTTGCCATGAAGGCTATAGCTGATATGCTAACCTACTATGGTGTGACAACATTCCTCCTAAAGATGGAAATGCCTTTTTGAAAGATGAGAGTACTCTTAAGGGTAAAAAATATGTAGTCCTTCTCGAAAACCCAAGGGCAAAAGTGTCATTGACTCCTTGGGGTAATGTTCCTAAATTTGCATCCTTATTTGACACACCTGTGCCTAAATTGCATGAATTCCAACTTATGGATGCCAAGTTGTCTAGTTATTTGAAGGAAAGAATGTGTATGTGTTTAAATGCTTATTCTTCATATGTGAATGCCTTTGCATGTGATTCTTTCCTATACTACCTCTTTTCCTATGATGACGTCCATGCTAGTTTTAGATTTATTTTATGTCGAGACAGGAAGTTTGGTGGTCTGTCCATGTATGTGCGTGATAATGCTATATGGATTTTATGGGCTTTAGAACCAATCGAAACCCCCCTTGGTGTGGTATTTTGACGAGATAAAGAAACAATGCTGTCTTATAGCTCATAAGATGAAGGAAGTTCTACCTTGTGGATTATTTGATGCCATTAGGACCTATGTAGTTACTTTATCACTTGGTGATTCCCGTAACCAAATCCTTTGTGCACCTTTTATTGAACTTTTAATATTTAATTCAAATAATCCTTGGTTATATTGCAAATATGTGAAACCTTGGCATGTTGAGATGATTTGTTATGCTAACCCTAACCCTCATGCCATAAGGATTTTGTATTTGTTTTCCCTCTCTTTGGTTTTTTAAGGTTTGGATTCGAGGTCGAATCCTTTTCAATAAGGGAAGGATGATACAAGAATAATGGCCGCCTTAGCTTCTGATGAAATCATTCAAAGTCACTATGTGAAGAATCAAGCTTTGGTCGCATGGAGGGCATGGGATCATACTTGGAGTGGACATTTTGAGCCTACCATTGATCAAACCCGAGTGTGGAAGATTGCTTGGAGCTTTGAAGACTTAAGGACTCTTGGGTTTCAACCACCTTTGTTGGTTCACGGTTTTGGTGCCCTTCATTATGGGCATTTTGGTCACTTATCCTTAGGGGCATTTTGAACAATTCATATTATTTTCCAACACACAAAGACCACCCTTGGTCATTAATGGAAGTGTAGTATTTTTTGCCATCTTTTGTAATATACTATAAGTAGGATTTTTTCAAGTTTTCTCTCATAAGTTTTATAAAAATATGAAAGATTGAAACATTAAAAATCCTCTCTCTTGAGAGTATAACACTTAGTCTTAGTTAGGGCTTGGAAAATCTAGTATTGATCCTTTCTTGGAAACGATGGATCCTGAGGTGAGTTGATTCCCTTGGCAGTCACCGTAACAGTGTGGTTTTGATTATTACATTCATTAGGGGTTTTTGAGTTTAATACACTCTTTAGTTCTTAATCTTGTAATAATCTTGGTCTCACTATCTATCCTTTACTTTTGTTGTTGTCATCTTGTGTAGTGGATTGTTTTTGGTCCTTTATTGAATTCGAAACTTGTATTATTGTTATTCATCTTGTTCCTCACGTTTTGTAGCTATTTTTGGTGTTATATACACCATTGTATATTGTATTCTTCTTGTTGATAGCGAATCAGAGAGTGGTCTCCATCTTGGTCCTCAGATCCTTAAGATTGGGGACTGATTTGGAGTGTGTTTTGTGTTTCTCTATTCTTTCGCGTATCACTAAGTCACCTACGAAACCACATTCAAAACTAAAAAACCCCTTTAAAGTCTCTACACTAAACCATTTTCAAGCAACTAAGTCACTTACGAAACCACATAAAAAAAAATCCTCTTTAAAATCCCTAGACATAACAATCTTCAAGTGATTTAAGTCATCAAACAAACCTCATTCAAAACAAAAACACCCCTTGAAAGTTTCTTCACCCAACTATTTTCAAGTAATTAATTCACCAAACAAACCATATTAAAAACAAAAAAATTCTCATTAAAGTCTCTACACTTAACCAATTTCAAGCATCCAAGTAACCTATCAAACCACATTCAAAAGAAAAATCCCAATTTCAAGCATCCAAGTAATCTATCAAACCACATTCAAAAGAAAAATCCCCTTTAAAGTCCCTACACTTAATCATATTCAAGTAACTAAGTCACCTACCAAACACATTTAAAAAAAAATCGCCTTTAAAGTTCCTACACTTAACCTTATTCAAGTAACTAACTCACCAACTAAACCACATTCAAAAGAAAAATCCCTTCAAAGCAGCTACACTTAACCATTTTCAAGTGACTATGTCTCTAAAGAAAACACATTCAAAAGTAAAAAAGCCATTTAAAGTTCCTACACTCAACCATTTTAAAATATTTAAGTCACCAAACAAACCACATTCAAAACTAAAAAACCCCTTTAAAGTCCCTACACTTAACCATTTTCAAGAAACTAAGTCATCTACCAAACCACATTCAAAATGAAAAATCCACCTTAAAGTCCCCACACTTAACCTTATTCAAGTAACTAAGTCACCTACCAAACCACAATAAAAAAAAATCCTCTTTAAAATCTCTATACTTAACCATTTTCAAGAAACTAAGTCACCTACCAAACCACATTCTAAAAAAAACCTTTTTAAGTCCCTTCACTTAAACATTTTTCAAGCAACTAAGTCACCTACCAAAACACATTAAAAATAAAAAATCTCCATTAAAGCCCCTACACTTAACCATATTCAAGTAACTAAGTCATGTACCAAACCACATTCAAAAAAGAAAATCCCCTTTAAAGTTCCTACACTTAAACATTTTAAATGACTAAGTCACCTACCAAACCACATTAAAAAAAACAGCTCCTTTAAAGTCTCTATACTTAACCATTTTCAAGCATCTTAGTTACCTACCAAACCACATTCAAAACAAACAAACCATTTAAAGTCTATACACTTAACCATTTTCAAGAAACTAAGTCACCTACCAAACCACATCCAAAAAAAAAATCCCCTTTAAAGTCCCTACACCTAACCATATTCAAGTAACTAAGACACCTGTCAAATCACATTTAAACAAAAAAATTCTTTAACGTCCCTACACTTAGCTATTTTCAAGCAACAAACCTACCAAACCGCATTCAAAATAAAAAATCCCCTTTAAAGTCCCTACACTTAACCACATTCAACTAACTAGGTCATCTACCAAACCACATTAAAAAAGAGCCACCCTTTAAAGTCTCTACACTTAACAATTTTCAAGCAACGAAGAAACCTACCAATGCACATTCAAAACAAAAAAAACCCTTTAAAGTCCCTACACTTAACCATTTTCAAGATAATAAGTCTCCTATCAAACCACATTCAAAACAAAAAATCCCCTATAAAACCCCTACACTTAACTATTTTCAAGTAACTAGGTCACCAACCAAGCCACATTCAAAAAGAAAAATTCCCTTTAAAGTCTATACACTTAACCATTTTCAAACAACTAAGTCATCTACCAACCCACATTCAAAATTAAAAAAATCTCTTTAAATTCTCTACACTAAACCATTATAAACCGACTAAATCTCCTACTAAACCACTTTCAAAACAAAAAAACCACTATAAAGTTCCTACACTTAACCATTTTCAAGCAATTAAGTCACCTACCAAACCACATACAATACAAAAAATTCTCTTTAAAGTCCCTACACTTAACCATTTTCAAAGAACTAAGTCACCTATCAAACCTCATTCAAAATAAAAAATCCCCTTGAAAGTCCCTACACCTAACCATATTCAAGTAACTAAGTCATCTACCAAACCACATTAAAAAAAAATCCCCTTTAAAGTCTCTACACTTAACCATTTTCAAGCAACGAAGTCACCTACCAAGGCACATTCAAAAAAAAAATACTTTAAAGTCCCTACACTTAACCATTTTTAAACAAATAAGTCACCTACCAAAGCACCTTCAAAATAAAAAATCCCCTATAAAACCCATACACTCAACAATTTGCAAGTGACTAAGTCACCCAACAAACCACATTCAAATTAATAAATCCCCTTTAAAGTCTCCACACATAACCATTTTTAAGTAACTAAGTCACCAACCAAACCACATTAAATAAAAAAAATTCCATTCAAAGTTCCTACAGTTAACCATTTTTAAGAAACTAAGGGACCTACATAATTACATTCAAAACAAAAAAACAACAACTTTAAAGACCGTACACTTAACCATTTTTAATTGACTAAGTCACCAAATAAACCACATTCAAAACCAAAAATCTCCACACTTAACTATTTTTAAGTAACTAAGTCACCAACCAAACCAGATTAGAAAAAAATAATCTCCTTTAAAGTCACTACACTTAACCATATTCAAGTAACTAAGTCACCTACCAAACCACATTAAAATTTTTTTTCCTTTAAAGTCCCTACTCTTAACCAATTTCAAGTGACTAAGTCAGCAAACAAACCACATTCAAATTACAAAAATCACCTTTAAAGTCCTACACTTAACCATTTTCAAGTAACTAAGTCACGTATCAAACCACATTCAACACAAAAAAATCTCCTTTACTTAACCATATTCTAGCAACTAAGTAACCTACCAAACAACATTAAAAAAAATATCCTATAAAGTTCCTACACTTAACCATTTTCAAGTGACTAAGTCACCAAACAAACCACATTCAAAACAAAAAAATCTCTATAAAATTTCTACACTCAACCATTTTAAGGTAACTAAGTCACCAAATAAACCACATTCAAAACAAAAAAATACCTTTTAAAGTCCCTACGCTTAACAAATTTCAACCAAATAAATCACATACCAAACCACATTGAAAAAAATAATGTCATTTAAAGTCACAACATTTAACCATATTCAAGTATCTAAGTCAACTACAAAACCACTTGAAAAAAAAAAAACTTCTTTAAAATCCCTAAACTTAACCATTTTCAACAAACTAAGTCACTTACCAAACCACATTTAAACCAAAAAGCTCTTTTAAAGTCCCTACACTTAACCATTTTCAAGCAACTAAGTCACCTACCAAACAACATTCAATACAAAAAAATCCCTTTAAAGTCCCTACACTTAACCACTTTCAAGCAACTAAGTCACCTACCAAAGCACATTCAAAACTAAAAATTCCTTTAAAGTCTCTACACATAACCATTTTCAAGCAACTAAGTCACCTACCAAACAATATTCAAAAAACAAAAATCCCTTTTAAAGTCCCTACACTTAAACATTTTCAAGCAACTAAGTCATCTACCAAACCACAATAAAAACAAAAAAACCCCTTTAAAGTCCCTACACTTAACCATTTTCAGCCAACTAAGTCTCCTTCCAAACTACATTCAAAAAAAAAAAAACCTTTAAAGTCTCCACAATTAACCATTTTCAAGCAACTTAGTCACCTATCACACTAGATTTAAAATAAAAAATACCCTTTAAAGTCCCTAAACTTAACCATATTTAAGTAAGTAAGTCATCTACCAAACCACATTGAAAAAATAAAATCCCTTATAAAGTCTCTACCTTTAACTACTTTCAAGCAACGAAGTCACCTACAAAAGCATATTCAAAACAAAAAAACCCTTTAAAGTCCCAACACTCAACCATTTTCAAGCAAATAAGTCACCTACCAAACCACATTCCAAATAAAAAAATCCCCTTTAAAACAATACACTTAACCATTTTCTAGTAAATAAGGCACCAAAAAAACCAAATTCAAAATAAAAAATTCCCTTTAAAGTATCTACGCTTAACCATTCAAATTGCTAAGTCTCCTACCAAACCACATTCAAAACAAAAAACCCCTTTAAAGTCCCTACACTTAACCATTTTCAAGCAACTAAGTCACCTACCAAGTCACATTCACCACAAAAACTCCGCTTTATAGTCCATACTCTTAACGATTTTCAAGCATCAGAGTAAGCTACAAAAGGACATTCAAAACAATAAATCTCCTTTAAATTCCCTACACGTAACCATATTCAAACAACTAAGTCACCTACAAAACCACATTAAAAAAAATCCCCTTTAAAGTCCCTACACTTAACCTTTTTCAAACAACTAAGTCACCTACCAAACCACATTCAAAATAAAAAATCTACTTTAAAGTCCCAACACTTAACCATGTTCAAGCTACTAAGTCACCTACCAAACCACATTCAAAATGAAATATCCTCTTCAAAGTCCCCACACTTAACCTTATTCAAGTAACTAAGTCACCTACGAAACCACATTCAAAATAAAAACCCCCTTTAAAGACCCTACACTTAATCATTTTCAAGCCACTAAGTCACCTACTAAACTACATTCAAAACTATAAAACCCATTAAAAGTCCCTACACTTAACCATTTTCGAGCAACTAAGTCACCTACCAAACCACATTCAAAGTAAAAAATCCCTTCAAATCCCCTACACTTAACCATATTCAAGTAACTAAGTCACCTACCAAACCACATTCAAAAACAAAATCCCCTTTAAAGTTCCTACACTTAACCATTTTCAAGTGACTAAGTCACCTACCAAACCACATTAAAAAAAAAAATCTTCTATTAAGTCTCTATATTTAACCATTTTCAAGCAACTTAGTCACCTACCAAACCACATTCAAAATGAAAAAATCCCTTAAAAGTCTCTACACAACCATTTTCAAGCAGCTAAGTCACCTACCAATCCACATACAAAACAAATAATACCCTATAAAGTCCTTACACTTAACCATATTAAAGTAACTAAGACACCTACCAAACCACAAAAAAACAACAACTTTAAAGTCGCTACACTTAACCATTTACGAGCAACTAAGTCATTTACCAACCCACATTGAAAACAAAAAACTCCCGTTAAAATCCCGAACTTAACCATTTTCTAGTGACTAAGTCACCTAACAAACCACATTCAAAACAAAAAATTTCTTTGAAAGTCCCTATACTTAACCTATTTCAAGTAACTAAATGACCAACCAAACCATATTCAAAACAAAAAATCCCCTTTAAACGCACTACACTAAACCATTTTCAAGTGACTAAGTCACCAAACAAACCACATACAAATCAAAAACCCCCCTTTAAAGTTCCTACACTCAACCATTCTCAAATATCTAAGTCACCAAACAAACCGCATTCAAAACAAAAATAATCCCCTTTAAAGTCTCTACACTTAACCATTTTCAAGAAACTAAGTCACCTACCAAACCACATTCAAAATGAAAAATCCACTTTAAAGTCCCCACACTTAACCATATTCAATGAACTACGTCACCTACCAAACCACATTAAAAAAAGATCCCCTTTAAAATCCCTACACCTAATCATTTTCAAGCAACTAAGTCAACTACCAAACCACATTCAAAAAATAAACTTTTAAAGTCCCTAAACTTAACCATTTTCAAGTAACTAAGTCACCTACCAAACCACATTAAAAATAAATAATCCCATTTAAAGCCATATACTTAACCATATTCTAGTAACTAAGTCACCTACCGAATCACATTCAAAAAAAAATCCCTTTAAAGTTGCGACACTTAACCATTTTCAAGTGATTGAGTCACCAAACAAACCACATTCAAAACAAAAAAACATCTTTAAAGTTCCTGCACTCAACCATTTTCAAGAAATTAATTTATTAAAATAACCACATTCAAAAAAAACAAATCCCATTTAAAGTCTCTACACTTAAACATCTTTATGTAACTAGGTATCCAGGCAAACAACATTCAAAAAATAAAATTCCCTTGAAAGTCTCCACACTTAACCATTTTCAAGCAACTAAGTCACCTACCAAACCATATTCAAAATAAAAATCCCCTTTAAAGTCCCAACATTTATCCTTTTTAAGCAACTTAGTCACCTACCAAACCACATTCAAAACTATAAAACCCCTTAAAAGTCCATACACTAAATCATTTTCAAGCAACTAAGTCACATACCAAACCACAGTCAAAATAAAAAATCTCGTTTAAAGTCCCTACACTTAACCATATTTAAGCAACTAAGTCACCTACCAAACCATATTCCGAAAAAAAAAATCCCCTTTAAAGTTCGTACATTTAACCATTTTCATGTGACAAAGTCACCAAACAAACCACATTCAAAACAAAAAACTCCTTTAAATTTCCTGTACTCAACCATTTTAGAATAACTAAGTCAACAAACAAAACACAATCAAACAAAAAAAATTCCCTTTAAAGTCCCTTAACTGAACCGTTTTTAAGTAACCAAGTCACCAACCAAACCGAATTAAAAAAAATAAAATTCCCTTTAAATTCTCTACACTTAATTATTTTCAAGAGATTAAGTGACCTACCAAACCACATTCAAAACAAAAAAACCCCTTTTAAGTCCCTACACTTAACCATATTTAGGTAACTAAGTCACCTGCCAAACCACATTAAGAAAAAAATCTCCTTTAAAGTCCTCACACTTAACCATTTTGTTGCAATTAAGTCACTTACCCAACCACATTCAAAATAAAAAATTTCCTTGAAAGTCGCTAAACTTAACCATATTTAAGTAACTAAGTGACTTACCTAACCACATTTAGAGAAAAAATAAATCCTCCTAAACAAAAATATCCCCGTTAAAGTTCCTACACTTAACAATTTTCAAGTAACTAAGTCACCTACCAAGCCACATTCAAAATAATAAATCCCCTTTAAAATTTCTACACTTAACAATTTTAAAGTTACTAAGTTACCAAATAAACCATATTTAAGAAAAAAAACCCTTTAAAGTTCCTACACTCAAACATTTTCAAGTAACTACGTCACCATAAAAACAAAATTCAAGACAAAAAAATCCTCTTTAAAGTCCTGACACTTAACTAATTTCAAGCAACTAAGTCACCTACCAAACCACATTCAAAACAATAAAGCACTTTTAAAGTTACTACACATAAATATATTCAAGTAACGAAGTCTCCTACCAAACCACATTAAAAAATATGCTCTTTTAAAGTCCCTACATTTAACCATTTTTAAGAAACTAAGTCATCTGCCAAACCACGTTCAAAACAAAAAAATCCCTTTAAAGTCCCTACATTTAACCATTTTCAAGCAACTAAGTCTCCTACCAAACCACATTAAAGAAAAAAACCATTTAAAGTCTCTACAATTAACCATTTTCAGGAAACTTAATCACCTATCAAACCAGATTCTAAATAAAAAATCTCCTTTAATGTCCCTAAACCATTTTCAAGTAGCTAAGTTACCTACCAAGTCACATTCAAAACAAAAAATCCCCTTTAAAGTCCATACATTTAACCATTTTAAAGCAACTAAATCACCTATCAAACTACATTCAAAATAAAAAATCCCCTTTAATGTCTCTACAGTTAACCATTTTCAAATACCTAAGTTTCCAAAAAAACCACATTAAAAAAAACCCCTTTAAAGTTCCTAAACTCAACCATTTTCAAGTAACTAAGTCTCCAAACAAACCACATTCAAAACAAAAAGATTCTCTTTAAAGTCCCTTCACTTAACTAATTTCAAGCAACTAAGTCACCTACAAAACCACGTTCATAACAAAAAATCACCTTTAAAGTCACTACACTTAACCATATTCAAGTAACGAAGTCACCTACCAAATCACATTCCAAAAAAAAAATCCGTTTTAAAGTCCCTATACTTAAACATTTTCAAGCAACAAAGTCATCTACAAACCACAATAAAAACAAAAAAAAACCCTTTAAAGTCCCTACTCTTAACCATTTTCAGGAATCTAAGTCTCCTACCAAACCACATTAAAAAAAAACCCTTTAAAGTCTCTATAATTAACCATTTTCAAGAAACATAGTCACCTATGACACCAGATTCAAAATAAAAAATCCCCTTTAAAGTCCCTAAACTTAGCCATGTTTAATTAACTAAATCATCTACCAAATCACATTGAAAAAATGAAATCCCTTATAAAGTCTCTGCACTTAACTATTTTCAAGCAACGAAGTCACCTACAAAAGCATATTCAAAACAAAAGAACCCTTTAAAGTCCCTACACTCAACCATTTTCAAGCAAATAAGTCACCTGCCAAACCGAATTCATAACCAAAAATACCCTATAAAACCCCTACACTTAACAATTTTCTAGTGAATAAGTCACCAAACAAACCACATTCAAAATAAAAAGTTCCCTTTAAAGTCTCTACGCTTAACCATCTTCAAATTGCTAAGTCGCCTACCAAACCACATTCAAAATAAAAACCCGCTTTAAAGTCCCTACACTTAACCATTTGTAAGCAACTAAGTCACCTACAAACTCACATTCAAAACAAAAACTCCCCTTTATAGTCCATACATTTAACCATTTTCATGAACCTATGTAAGCTACCAAAGCACATTCAAAATAAAAAATCCCCTTTAAATTCCCTACACGTAACCATATTCCAATAACTAAGTCATCTACCACATTAAAAAAATCCCCTTTAAAGTTCCTACACTCAACTTTTTTCAAACAACTATGTCACCTACCAAACCACATTAAAAAAAAAACCATCTTTAAAGTCCCTACACGTAACCATGTTCAAGCAACTAAATCACCTACCAAACAACATTTAAAATAAAAAATCGTCATTAAAGTCCCCACACTTAACCTTATTCAAGTAACTAAGTCACCTACGAAACCACATTCAAAATAAAACCCCCCTTTAAAGACCCTACACTTAATCATTTTCAAGCAACTAAGTCACCTACTAAACCACATTCAAAACTATAAAACCCCTTAAAAGTCCCTACGCTTAACCATTTTCAAGCAACTAACTTACCTACCAAACCTCATTCAAAATAAAAAATTCCCTCTAAAGCCCCTACA
>NW_025855597.1:43490-53009 GCF_002878395.1 Capsicum annuum
AAAATGGTTAAGTTTAGGGACTTTAAAGGGAATTTTTTTTTGGTGACTTAGGTACTTGAATTTTTAAGGGACTTTAAAGGGAATTTTTTTTGGGTGACTTAGGTACTTGAATTTGGTTAAGTGTAAGGACTTTAAAGTAGATTTTTATTATGAACGTTGTTTGGAAGGTGACTTAGTTGCTTGAAATTGGTTAAGTGTAGGGACTTTAAAGGGGATTTTTTTGTTTTGAATCTGGTTTGTTTGGTGACTTAGTTACTTGAAAATGGTTGAGTGCAGGAACTTTATAGAGATTTTTTTTGTTTTGAAAGTGGTTTGTTTGGTGACTTAGTCACTTGAAAATGGTTAAGTGTAGGGTCTTTAAAGGAGATTCTTTTTTTAATGTGGTTTGGTAGGTGACTTAGTTTCTTGAATATGGTTAAGTGTAGTGACTTTAAAGGAGATTTTTTTTTTTTAATGTGGTTTGGTAGGTGACTTATTTACTTGAAAATGGTTAGGTGTATGAACTTTAAAGGGGATTTTTTTTAATTTGAATATGGTTTTTTGGGTGACTTCGTCACTTGAAAATGGTTAAGTGTAGGAACCTTAAAGGGGATTTTTTTAAAATGTGGTTGGGTAGGTGACTTAGTTACTTGAATATGGTTGTGTGTAGAGACTTTAAAGGAGATTTTGTTTTTTAATGTGGTTTGGTTGGTGACTTAGTTACATGAAAATGGTTAAGTGTAGGGACTTTAAAGGGGATTTTTTATTCTGAATGTTGTTTGTTTGGTGACTTAGACACTTGAAAATGATTAAGTGTAGGGACTTTAAAGGGTTTTTTTTTTGTTTTGAATGTGGTTTGATAGTTGTCTTAGTTGCTTGAAAATGGTTACGTGTAGGGGCTTTCAAAGGAATTTTTTTTATAATCTGGTTTGGTTGGATACTTAGCTAATTAAAAATGGTTAAGTGTAGGTGCTTTAAAGGGATATTTTATTTTGAATGTGGTTTGAAAAGTAACTTAGTCTCTTGAAAATGGTTAAGTGTAGGGGTTTTATAGGGGATTTTTTGTTTTGAAAATGGTTTGGTAGGTGACTTCTTTGTTTGAAAATGGTTAAGTGTAGGGGCTTTAAAGGGTTTTTTTGTTTTCAATTTTCTTTGGTAGGTGACTTCGTTGCTTGAAAATGGTTAAGTGTAGAGACTTTAAAGGGGATTTTTTATTTTTTTGAATGTGGTTTGGCAGATTACTTAGTTACTTGAATATGGTTAAGTGTAGGGACTTTAAAGGGGATTTTTTATTTTGAATATGGTTTGGTAGGTGACATAGTTGATTGAAAATGATTAAGTGTAGGGACTTTAAAGGGGATATTTTGTTTTGACTATGGTTTGGTAGGTGACTTAGGTTCTTGAAAATGGTTAAGTGTAGAGACTTTAAAGGGTTTTTTTTGTTTTGAATGTGGTTTGTTAGGTGACTTTGTTCATTTTAAATGGTAAAGTGTAGGGACTTTAAGGGGTTTATTTTGTTTTGAATATGGTTTGGTAGGTGACTTAGTTGTGTCACACCCCCTTTTTGACCAAAAAGAATTGATTTATAGTTTCGGAAGGATTTTTATTGAAGTGACAAAAGATGAAAGTTGTTTCAAAAAGGATTTAATTTTACAATTAACTCTCAGAGTCGCCACTTGGAATTATCTGGTATGCCAAGTCACCTTTGAAAATACTTTTCAAAACTGTTTTGACTCTAAAATTGATCCGCGAACAGAGAGTTCGGCTAAGGAATTCTGTTGACCAAGGGGAAGGTGTTAGGCACCCTTCGGTCCCGTGGTTCGACCACGGTCGATTGGTAGAGCGTATCAGCTGATTTGACACTACAAATGTATAAACCACACAAAGCACACAAAATAATAAATCAAACAAACAAAACAAAAAAAACAATTCAAAATTTAGTGTCTAGTCCAATTATATAGTTCCGATATAAAAAAATATGAAAATGTAAACCTACTCTATTCTAGGCTAATCCTAAACTACACTCTATTTCTCTCTCCACCCGATGTTTCGGGCCTTTATCGTGCACCATCTGCAAGTACATGATACTTTAGGGCATTCCCCGGATAAATTAATACAAGTCTCTCAGGGCATTCCCCGAACAAATGAATACAATAGATCCCATTGCATAAATAAAAAAAAAAACATTCCACAAACACTTCATCATTCAACAATCACAAATCCTAAACTTTGCCTACCCAACTTACATTAGTCTACCCCCACTCGACCTATCATGATACTATCAAGTTCGATATCAATGAATCAAAACAACAATATTCAATTTATCAACTTTTAACTTCAGCCCTGAATCAAACTATACCCCAAATCAAATTGAATTTTCACCTACAATGATTAACATGGTTCAAACTAGAATTAACAATTAAATAACGATCAATAAAATCATCTCAACCAAAAACCAAGCAAAAATCACACCATTCAAAAATATTCATGAAAAGAGGAATAAGAGATATAGAATTGGACCTCAATGTTGATTTTATTCCAAACAATCAATGATGGATCAGAATTCAGGAGCAACAAAACCTCGACCCAATTGAAACCTCTACGTCGAACCCGCAACTCGAACAAACCAACAAAATCTGAATTAACCTGAGAAAACCAATTGAATCATTTTGATTTTTGATCGTGGTCAAGTAAAATTTGGTCGGCATATACTGAACAGCTTGGATTGCGTCACTCCGATCGCTAGCTCACTATTTCCAGCGACAATTCAATAGAAAACTAAGAAAGAGGTGATTGCTGGCTTGGATTCGGAGCAAATTGGGGCTGGGGGTCACTGTTTAAGCCATTTTTAGAAGGTTGACCGGTAGTTCTGAGATATCTCCGATAATGCGACGGTGCTGGGTTGGCGTATTCCGGCGAGTGTTCACCGAAAAAACTATTTCGTTACCAGTTTCTTTTTCTCAATCTCTCCTCTTGCATATCTCTATTTTCTTATATTTCTCTACCTCACGATCTCTCTCTTTTCACTTGCAACCTTTCTTTATCTCCCAAAATTCCTCTCTTTTCACTCAATACCTCCCTCTCTTGATCGGATATGTGTGTATTAGTGTGTGAATGATGGTGTGTGAAAAAGGAAAAATGGAGATCACTGGTTTTTCTATGTGTAAGTGATGTTTGTGAGTATGTGTGTGTATATAATTATGTGGACAAGATGATGGAAAAAGTTTTTGTGTGTGATATTTGTGGGTATGCCAAGAAGAAAAAAGGGAACGAATATCCAATCCTCTCTTTTTATTGATGGATATATATATCTGTGTTGTTAATCCCTTTTTGCCTTTATGGATAAGAAATATGAGGGGGAGGGGGTTATGTGGGTATGGAGTGTTGGGGGTAGGGGTATGGGTAATGTGTCTTCTTTTAATTGAAAGGGTTGTGAGGATGTTAAAAAGAATAAAAGTTTGTTAGGGATTTTGTTGAGAGTTATTTTTTGTATTTTTGTGGGATGTAATTACATGGGTGAGGGTACATGGTAGGATAAGGTAAAAATGGGTAAAATGATATTGGGGAGGGACCAAATTATGTGTCTACATCATGACCCCTTTGAATGTAAACACGCAGTGTTTTCGGACAAAGAAGTAAACAATGAGATTGAATTTTGTCCCGATCATTATTCAAAGAGAGGAGTAGAAGAAAGAAGGACAACCGAATCCTGCCGGACACCCTATCTACCCAAGTCATGAGGAATTCAAGTTATAGGTGTTTCAAAGGATTGGAAAGAGATGGACTATACCGAGTTGGAGAGTCGAGTGAGGTTCCATCAAGGTTTCGGTCCGCGGCTCTGTCATTACATCAAAATGAAAATTACAAGTCAAAACAGAAATGAAATTACAAAATCCTATCTATGCAGCATTCCTTGTCTCTGGACTTGAGTTTTATCACCCTATTCTTCAGGCGGGCTCCTGACTTGCAATTTCTTTCAACTTGTTGTTTGGTTTTCAATTGCTTCACTTCATTGCTCGACTTTCATTTGTTCGCCCTGCTCTTCTGGTGGGCTTCTAACTTGCTATTTATGTCTTTTTGATTTCATCACATTGCTCTTCAGGAGGGTTCCTGACTTGCAATTTTTTCAATTTCCCATTTCATCACCCTGTTCTTCAGGTGGGCCCCTGACTAATAATTTTTTCACTCGGTTCATTACGCGGACTCCTGAAACCAGTATCAAAACTAGAACAAAAATTATCCCAAACAAAGACTATAATAAAGAAATAATTCATCATTTTTGAAAGTAATGTCCCATTTTCCAGGAGGGTCCTAAACAAAAAGTAAAATCCCGTTCGTCAGGAGGGTCCTGAACTGAAAGTAAAATCACATTTTCAGAAGGATCCTAACCAAAAAGTAAAATCTCATTTTTTAGGAAGGTCCTGAACAAAAAGTAAAATCCCATTTTTCAGGAGGGTACTGAAAAAAAGTAAATATCCCATTTTTCAGGAGTGTCCTGAACATAAAGTAAATTCCCATTTAACAGGAAGGTCCTAAACAGACAGTAAAATCCCATTTTTCAAGAGGGTCCTGAACATAAAGTAAATTCTCAATATTCAGGAGGGTCCTGAACATAAAGTAAAATCCCATTTTCCCATTTTTCAGGAGGGTCTTGAATAGAGAGAAAATCTCATTTTTCAGGAAGGTCCTGAACAGAATGTAAAATCCCATTTTTCAGGAGGGTCATAAACATAAAGTAAATTCCCATTTTTATGGAGGGTCCTGAACAGACAGTAAAATCTTATTTTTCAGGAGGGTCCTGAACATAAAGTAAATTCCCATTTTTCAGGAGAGTCCTGAGCAAAAAGTAAATTTCCATTTTTCAGAAGGGTCCTGAACAGAAAGTAAAATCCTATTTTCCAGGAGGGTTATGAACAGAAAGTAAAATTTCCATTTTTAGGAGGGTCCTGAACATAAAGTAAAATCCCATTTTCCCATTTTTCAGGAGGGTCTTGAACATAAACTAATATCCTATTTTTCAAGAGAGTCCTGAACAGAAAGTAAAATCCTATTTTTTAGAAGGATCCTGAACATAAAGTAAATTCTCATTTGTCAAGAGGGTCCTGAACAGACAGTAAAATCTCATTTTTTTCAGGAAGGTCCTGAACATAAAGTAAATTCCCATTTTTCAGGAGGGTCCTGAACATAAAGAAAAATTCCATTTTCTCATTTTCCAGGAGGGTCCTGAACAAAAGCAAAATCTCATTTTTCAGGACGGTCCTGAACAAAAGTAAAATTCTATTTTTCAGGAGGGTCCTAAACAAAAGTAAGACCCCATTTTTTAGGAGGGTCCTAAGCAGAAAGTAAAATCTCATTTTTCAGGAGTGTACTGAGCATAAAGTAAAGTCTCATTTTTCAGGAGGGTCCTGAACATAAAGTAAAATCCCATTTTTACATTTTTCAGAATGGTCCTGAACAAAAAGTCAAATCCCATTTTTCAAGAGAGTCCTAAACAAAAAAGTAAAAACCCATTTTTTCAGGAGGGTCCTGAACATAAAATAAATTCCTATTTTTCAGGTGGGTCTTGTATAGATAGTAAAATCCCATCTTTGAGGAGGGTCCTGAACATAAAGTAAATTCTCATTTTTCAGGAGGGTCCTAAACAGAAAGTAAATTTCTATTTTTCAGGAGGGTCCTGAACAGAAAATAAAATCTCATTTTCTGGGAGGGTCCTGAACAGAAAGTAAAATTCCTATTTTTTAGGAGGGTCCTGGACATAAAGTTAAATCCCATTTTCCCATTTTTAGGAAGATCCTGAACATAAGGTAAAATCCTATTTTTCAGGAGGGTCCTGAATAGAAAGTAAAATCCCATTTTTCAGGAGGGTCCTGAATAGAAAGCAAAATCTCATTTTTCAGAAGGGTCCTGAACATAAAGTAAATTCCCATTTTATGGAAGGTCCTGAACAGACAGTAAAAACCCATTTTTCAGGAGGGTCCTAAACATTAAGTAATTTCCCATTTTTCAAGAGGGTTCTGAAAATAAAGTAAAATCCCATTTTTCTGGAGGGTCGTGAACAAAAGTAAAAATACCATTTTTCAGGAGGGTCCTGAACATAAAGTAAATTTCTATTTAGCAGGAGGGTCCTAAACAGACAGTAAAATCACATTTTTCAGTAGGGTCCTAAACATAAAGTAAACTCCCATTTTCTTATTTTTCAGGAGTGTCGTTAACAGAGAGTAAATATCATTTTTTAAGAGGGTGCTGAACAGAATGTAAAATCCCATTTTTCAAGAGGGTCATGAACATAGAGTAAATTCCAATTTTTCAGGTAGGTCCTGAACAGTGAGTAATCTCATTTTTCAGGAGGGTCCTGAACCTAAAGTAAATTCCCATTTTTCAGGAAGGTCCTGTACAGACAGTAAAATCCCATTTTTCATAAGGGTCCTGAACATTAAGTAATTTCCCATTTTTCAAGAGGGTTCTGAAAATAAAGTAAAATCCCATTTTTCAGGAGGGTCATGAACATAAAGTAAATTTCCATTTAGCAGGAGGGTCCTAAACAGACAGTAAAATCCCATTTTTCAGGAGGGTCTTGAACATAAAGTAAATTTTCATTTTTTAGGAAGTTCGTGAACATAAAGTAAAATCCCATTTTCCCATTTTTAAGGAGGGTCCTGAACAGAGAGAAAATCTCATTTTTCAGAATAGTCCTGAACAAAATGTAAACTCCTATTTTTCAGGAGAGTCATGAATATAAAGTAAATTTCCATTTTTTAGGTAGGTCCTAAACAGACAGTAATCTTATTTTTCAGGTGGGTCTGAAGATCAAGTAAATTCCCATTTTTCAGGAGGATCCTGAGCAAAAAGTAAATTTTCATTTTTCAGAAGGGTCCTGAATAGAAAGTAAAATTCTATTTTTCAGGAGGGTTCTTAACAGAAAGTAAAATTTCTATTTTTAGGACGGTCCTGAACATAAATTAAAATCCCATTTTTCCATTTTTTAGAAAGGTCCTGAACATAAATTAAATTTTCATTTAGCAGGAGGGTCCTAAAGAGACAGTAAAATCCCATTTTTCAGGAGGGTCCTGAACATAAAGTAAATTTCCATTTTTCAGGAGGGTCCTGAACATAAAGTAAAATCCTATTTTCCCATTTTTCAGGAGGGACCTGAACAGAGAGTAAATATCATTTTTCAGGAGGGTCCTGAACAGAATGTAAAATCCCTTTTTTCAGGTGGGAGATGAACATAAAGTAAATTTCCATTTTTCAGGTAGGTCTTGAACATACAGTAATCTCATTTTTCAGGAGGGTCCTGAACATAAAGAAAATTCCCATTCTTCAGGAGGGTCCTGAGCAAAAAAGTAAATTTCCATTTTTCAGAAGGGTCCTGAATAGAAAGTAAAATTCTATTTTCCAGGAGGGTTCTGAACAGAAAGTAAAATTTCCATTTTTGGGACGGTCCTGAATATAAAGTAAATTCCTATTTTCCTATTTTTCAGGAGGGTCCTGAACATAAAATAAATTTTCATATAGCAGGAGGGTCCTAAACAGACAGTAAAATCCCATTTTTCAGGCGGGTCCTGAACATAAAGTAAATTTTAATTTTTTTAGGAGGGTCCTGAACATAAAGTAAAATCCCATTTTCTATTTTTCAGGAGGGTCCTGAATAGAATGTAAACTCCTATTTTTCAGGAGGGTCATGAACATAAAGAAAATTTTTATTTTTCAGGTAGGTCCTGAACAGACAGTAATCTCATTTTTCAGGTGGGTCCTGAACATAAAGTAAATTCTCATTTTTCAGGAGGATCCTGAGCAAAAAGTAAATTTCCATTTTTCAAAAGGGTCCTGAATAGAAATTAAAATTCCATTTTTCAGGAGGGTTCTTAACAGAAAGTAAAATTTCCATTTTTAGGACGGTACTGAACATAAAGTAAAATCCCATTTTCCCATTTTTTAGGAGGGTCCTGAACATAAAGTAAATTTTCATTTAGCAGGAGGGTCGTAAACAGACAGTAAAATCCCATTTTTCAGGAGGGTCCTGAACATAAAGTAAATTTCCATTTTTCAGGAGGTTCCTGAACATAATGTAAAATCCCATTTTCCCATTTTTCAGGAGGGTCCTGAACAGACAGTAAATATCATTTTTTAGGAGGGTCCTGAACAGAATGTAAAATCCTATTTTTTAGGAGGGACATGAACATAAAGTAAATTTCCATTTTTCAGGTAGGTCCTGAACAGACAATAATCTCATTTTTCAGGAGGGTCCTAAACATAAAATAGATTCCAATTTTTCAGGAAGGTCCTGAGCATAAAGTAAATTTCCATTTTTCAGAAGGGTCCTGAATAGAAAGTAAAATTCCATTTTCCAGGAGGGTTCTGAACAGAAAGTAAAATTTTCATTTTTAGGACGGTCCTGAATAAAAAGTAAATTCCCATTTTTCTATTTTTCAGGAGGGTCCTGAACATAAAATAAATTTTCATTTAGCAGGAGGGTCCTAAACATACAGTAAAATCTCATTTTTTAGGAGGGTCCTTAACATAAAGTAAATTTCCATTTTTCAGGAGGATCCTGAACATAAAGTAAAATCTCATTTTCCCATTTTTCAGGAGGGTCCTGAACAGAGAGTAAATATAATTTTTTAGGAGGGTCCTGAACAGAATGTAAAATCCCATTTTTCAGGAGGGTCAAGAACATAAAGTAAATTCCCATTTTTCAGGTAGGTCCTGAACAGACAGTAATCTCATTTTTCAGGAGGATCCTGAACATAAAGTAAATTCCCATTTTTCAAGAGGGTCCTGAGCAAAAAGTAAATTTTCAGTTTTCAGAAGGGTCCTGAATAGAAAGTAAAATTCCATTTTTCAGGAGGGTTCTGAACAGAAAGTAAAATTTCCATTTTTAGGAAGGTCCTGAACATAAAGTAAAATCCCATTTTCCCATTTTTCAGGAGGGTCCTGAACATAAAGTAAAATTCTATTTTTCAGGAGGGTCCTGAACAGAAAGTAAAATCCCATTTTTCAGAATGGTTCTGAACATAAAGTGAAATCCCATTTCCTATTTTTCAGGAGGGTCCTGAACAAAATGTAAAATCCCATTTTTCAGGAGGGACATGAACATAAAGTAAATTTCCATTTGTCAGGTAGGTCCTGAACAGACAGTAATCTCATTTTTCAGGAGGGTCCTGAACATAGAGTAAATTCCCATTTTTCGGGAAGGTCCTGAGCATAAAGTAAATTTCCATTTTTCAGAAGGGTCCTGATAGAAAGTAAAATTCCATTTTCCAGGAGGGTTCTGAACAGAAAGTAAAATTTCCATTTTTGGGACGGTCCTGAATATAAAGTAAATTCCCATTTTCCTATTTTTCAGGAGGGTCCTGATCATAAAGTAAATTTTCATATAGCAGGAGGGTCCTAAACAGACAGTAAAATCCCATTTTTCAGGCGGGTCCTGAACATAAAGTAAATTTCCATTTTTTCAGGAGGGTCCTAGACATAAAGTAAAATCCCATTTTCTTATTTTTCAGGAGGGTCCTGAACAGAGAGAAAATCTCATTTCTCAGG
>NW_025855597.1:56009-67713 GCF_002878395.1 Capsicum annuum
TTTTCAAGAGGGTCCTGAACTGAAAGTAAAGTCCCATTTTCCAGGATGGTCATGAACAGAAAGTAAATTCCAATTTTCTAGGAGGGTCCTGACCATAAAGTAAAATTTCATGTTTCAGGAGAGTCTTGAACATAAAGTGTAATCCCTTTTTTTTAAAGAGGGTCCTAAACAGAAAGTACAATTCCATTTTTCAGGAGGGTCTTGAACATAAAGTAATATCCTATTTTTCCAGAGCGTCCTGAACAGAAAGTAAAATCCTATTTTTCAGAAGGATCCTGAACATAAAGTAAATTCTCATTTGTCAAGATGGTCCTGAACAGACAGTAAAATCCCATTTTCTTCAGGAAGGTCCTTAACATAAAGTAAATTCTCATTTTTCAGGAGGATCCTGAACATAAAGAAAAAATACATTTTCTCATTTTCCAGGAGGGTCCTGAACAAAAGCAAAATCTCATTTTTCAGGACGGTCCTGAACAAAAGTAAATTCTATTTTTCAGGAGGGTCCTAAACAAAAGTAAGACCCCATTTTTTAGGAGGGTCCTGAGCAGAAAGTAAAATCTCATTTTTCAGGAGTGTACTGAGCATAAAGTAAAGTCCCATTTTTCAGGAGAGTCCTGAACATAAAGTAAAATCCCATTTTTCTATTTTTCAGAAGGGTCCTGAACAGAAAGTCAAATTCTATTTTTAAAGAGAGTCCTAAACAAAAAAGTAAAAACCCATTTTTTCAGGAGGGTCCTGAACATAAAATAAATTCCTATTTTTCAGGTGGGTCTGTATAGATAGTAAAATCCCATCTTTGAGGAGGGTCCTGAACATAAAGTAAATTCTCATTTTTCAGGAGGGTCCTAAACAGAAAGTAAATTTCTATTTTTCAGGAGGGTCTTGAACAGAAAATAAAATCTCATTTTCTAGGAGGGTCCTGAACAGAAAGTAAAATTCCCATTTTTTAGGAGGGTCCTGCACATAAAGTTAAATCCCATTTTCCCATTTTTAGGAAGGTCCTAAACATAAGGTAAAATCCTATTTTTCAGGAGGGTCCTGAATAGAAAGTAAAATCCCATTTTTCAGGAGGGTCCTGAACATAAAGTAAATTCCCATTTTTTAGGAGGGTCCTGAATAGAAAGTGAAATCCCATTTTTCAGGAGGGTCCTAAATAGGAAAGCAATATCCCATTTTTCAGGAGGGTCCTGAACATAAAGTAAAATCTCATTTTTTAGGAAGGTCCTAAACAAAAGTAAAAATCCCATTTTTCAGGAGGGTCCTGAACATAAAGTAAATTTCCATTTAGCAGGAGGGTCTTAAACAGATAGTAAAATCCCATTTTTTTAGGAGGGTTCTGAACATAAAGTAAATTTTCATTTTTCAGGAGGGTCCTGAACATAAAGTAAAATCCTATTTTCCCATTTTTCAGGAGGGTCCTGAACAAAAAGTAAATATCATTTTTCAGGAAGGTCCTGAACAGAATGTAAAATTCCATTTTTCAGGAGGGTCATGAACATAAAGTAAATTCCCATTTTTCAGGTAGGTCCTGAACAGATAGTAATCTAATTTTTCAGGAGGGTCCTGAACATAAAGGAAATTCCCATTTTTCAGGAGGATCCTGAGCAAAAAGTAAATTTCTATTTTTAGAAGGGTCCTGAATAGAAATTAAAATTCCATTATTTTGGAGGGTTCTACACAGAAAGTAAATTTTCCATTTTTAGCACGGTCCCGAACATAAAGTAAAATCCTATTTATCTATTTTTCAGGAGGGTTCTGAACATAAAGTAAATTTTCATTTAGCAGGAGGGTCCTAAATAGACAGTAAAATCCCATTTTTCAGGAGGGTCCTGAACATAAAGTAAATTTCTATTTTTCAGGAGGGTCCTGAACATAAAGTAAAATCCCATTTTACCATTTTTCAGGAGGGTCTTGAACAGAGAGTTACTATCATTTTTCAGGAGGGTCCTGAACAGAATGTAAAATCCCATTTTTCAGGAGGGTCATGAACATAAAGTAAATACCCATTTTTCAGGTAGTTCCTGAACAGACAGTAATCTCATTTTTCAGGAGGGTCCTGAACATAAAGTAAATTCCCATTTTTTAGGAGGGTCCTGAGCAAAAAAGTAAATTTTAATTTTTCAGAAGGGTCCTAAATAGAAAGTAAAATTCCATTTTCTAGGAGTGTTCTGAACAGAAAGTAAAATTTCCATTTTTAGGACGGTCCTGAACATAAAGTAAAATTCTATTTTTCAGGATGGTCCTAAACAGAAAGTAAAATCCCATTTTCCAGAAGGGTCCTGAACATAAAGTAAATTCTCATTTGTTGGGAGGGCCCTGAACAGACAGTAAAATCCTATTTTTTTAGGAGGGTCCTGAATATAAACTAAATTCCCATTTTTTATGAGGGTCCTAAACATAAAGTAAAATCCTATTTTCTCATTTTTCAGGAGGGTCCTGAACAAAAGTAAAATCCTATTTGTCAGGACGGTCCTGAACAGAAGTAAAATTCAATTTTTCAGGAGGGTCCTAAACAAAAGTAAGACGCCATTTTTTAGGAGGTTCCTGAGCAAAAAGTAAATTCTCATTTTTCCGGAGGGTCCTAAGCATAAAGTAATCTCCCATTTTTCAGGAGGGTCTTGAACATAAAGTAAAATCCCATTTTTTCATTTTTTAGGAGGGTCCTGAATAGAAAGTAAAATATCATTTTTCAAGAGGGTGTTAAATAGAAAGTAAAATCCCATTTTTCAGGAGGGTCCTGAACATAAAATAAATTCCTATTTTTTAGGAGGGTCCTAAACAGATAGTAAAATCCCATTTTTGAGGAGGGTCGTGAACAGAAAATAAAATCTTATTTTCCAGGAGGGTCCTGAACAGAAAGTAAAATTCTCATTTTTCAGGAGGTTCCTGAACATAAAGTTAAATCCCATTTTCCCAGTTTTTAGAAGGGTCCCGAACATAAAGTAAAATCCCATTTTTCAGGAGTGTCCTGAATACTAAGTAAAGAGGGTCCTGAACATAAAGTAAATTCCCATTTTTCAGGAGGGTCCTAAACAGACAGTAAAACCTCATTTTTTCAGGAGGGTCCTGAACATTAAGTAAATTCCCATTTTTAGGAGGGTTCTAAACATAAAGTAAAATCCCATTTTCCCATTTTTCAGAAGGGTCCTGAACAAAAGTAAAATCTCATTTTTGTAGGAGATTCTTGAGCAGAAACTAAAATTTTATTTTTAGGAGGGTCCTAAACATAAAGTAAAATCCCATTTTTCAGGACGGTCCTGAACATAAAGTAAATTCCCATTTTCAGGAGGGTCCTAAACTGAAATTAAAGTCCCATTTTCCAAGAGGGTCCTGAACAGAAAGTAAATTCCTATTTTCCAGGAGGGTCCTGAACATAAAGTAAAATTCCATGTTTGAGGAGAGTCCTGAACATAAAGTGAAATCCTTTTTTTCGGAAGGGTCCTAAACAGAAAGTAAAGTTCCATTTTTTAGGAGGGTCCTGAATAGAAATTAAAATTCCAAGAATGTGTATTTCCAATGGTAGCTGAATTAAGTGAAGTGAATTCACCCCTATTTCAACAAAGAAAATTTGTCAGTTAAAAACTTAGTGGTAGCTCTTGGCACTTGGCTCTCCCGACACCTGCTCTAGTGTTCATTCCCTATATTTTGTTTCAGATTACTAGCACTTGCCCCTGCTTTTTCACGTCATTGACCCAAACTCAGATTATTAAGAGTGACTCTAAAGTAAACGTCGTGTTTCTGCTTTGCCATGCTTGTCAGATAGACCCTTTAAACCATGATATTTCCATGAGTTCTCAGACTCGTTTGTTGACAAAACTTTTGCATGCCTTATTTCAGCTCACAATCATATCCCTTTTATGTGTTGACCTTTTGTCTCGCTTTCTGTAATTGAAAAAACTGGTAACCAGTTTTGAAATCTTTTCTTACTTATTTTGACATGGATTTGACTCAAAGACAAGAGAAAAATGACAATGATTTTTATTTGGGATAACTGACTCAAAGAAAAGAAAATGAATGTCCCCATTCGAAGAAATGAAAAGTTATCTAAAAATGACAGTCAACTCTAATGATTATGCCATGCATTTCGGATTAAACTTCCTGATCTTTTCATCCAAAACTCTCACAAATTGTTGTTGAGTTAATGTTCTTGAAACTAAGTTGCTTCCTTGGGTCAATTGTTTTTACGACCTCATCCGACTAGTGGCACCTTAAAGGGTTTTCTCTATCAAACATCTGTTATTTTTTTTTCCTCAGCTCACCATTGCCTTATGGTGTCTGTAAGAGTTTTTCACGAATGAGACTCTCTTATTATTATTTTTTCCAACTCACAATCATCTTACGGTGCCCGTGGAGATTTTCACCGATAAGACTCTCTCATTTTTATCTCTCTTAACTTACCATCGCGTTACGGTATCCATGAGTGTTTTCACCAAGAAGACTCTTTTATTATTATTTTTCCCAACTTTATAATCGTCTTACGATGCCCATGGGTATTTTCACCGATAAGACTCTCTCATTTTTTCCCTCTCAATTTTCCATCACCTTACGGTGCCCATGAGGGTTTTCACCAATCAGACTCTCTCATTTTTATTTCTCTCTTGATTCCTTATGCTGAGGAAGACAAGTAGTTCCCAAATACATCATCATATCCCTTGCATTCTTAGTCTTAACATCCTTAAAGATTAATCTGATGGTCTTTCTTTGGTTGCAACTTGGATTTTGAATTGGGTTAGAAAGAAAGGACGGCATGAGGCCCAAACGACACTTGAAGTGGGTTAAGACTTACAACTTTTGGAATTGACTCAAACAATGAGGATTAACTCATGCCCCAGTTTCTTTTGACTGGGCAATTCTAAATTATTTATTTGGTTGGTCTGAGCCCAGAGTAGGGCAGCCTATGTATCTCACCCCCGAGAGAGAAAAATCAGGTCACACGTAGTTCCGACAGCTCATTCTTTTTCTTGATTCTAATTTCCTTTTCTTTTCTTTTATTGACTCTCTTTTTTTTGAATTTTTTGTTACTCCATTTTTCTTGACACTCTTCTTTTTTATTCCTTTTTGACACATTCTCTTTTTTTTTTTGGAAACTTTTCTGACTCTATTCTTTTGCTCGATACTTTCTTTTGAGTTTTGCTGACTCTATCTTAATTCCAAAAAAGGTGTATGAAATAAAATAATACTAAGTCTCAAATGGAATAAATAAAGGATGACACAATGTTTGGATAGCTGAATGAAATGCCTTAATCATATCAATCCTTGAAAATGCAAGTACATATCATGCAATATGAAAGTGAGAGATGAATATCATTTGTGACATCTTTTTAAGCACTAACTTTGATCGAGTTTGTGTGTCACTACTTCTTCTTCAAACTCCACCTTTGTTCTATATTCCTCACATTGAATGACTCACTCTTTCATGGAGCTGATTTTCTTTCTATTCACGCGCCACTATTTGTCCTAATTGAGCCATGTCTTTCAATTGATGACCAAGTTATTCTTGTGATTCTTAAAATAATTGTCTTAATTTTGAAAGAAGGCTTCAACTTGTTATCAAATGTCTCAGCACTCTACCCAATTTCTTAGGTTCTCTATTTTCCTAACTCTAACTCTCTAATTCAATGTTTCATGAATAAGTTAGATTTCAAGATCTAGCTAAAAATTCCGCAGGCATGTCATAACACTAGAATCAACATAAAATACATTGTGTAAAGCAAACAAACAAATAACTTAAAATGAGACAAAACAAACAAGGGACACCTCATTTCATTGAAAGGAAAAAGAGAAGGGTTTAAACAAAGATGGCAGAGAAACAAAAAAACATAGATCCCAAACTACAACCCTCAAATAATACAGAAAACAGAAGAGAAAATAAAATAAACTACCAGACCTCTTCCTAGTAGGGAGAGGGGTTACTTCTCAATTGCTCAGCCTGGTAACTTAGGCACTGGTTTGCATATCACCATGACTAGAACTTCCACCACGATCATACATATTCCTTTCGATAAATAAGTTCTGGGTCCTCATGTTTAACTCATTGCTTCCTACAAATTGTGCAGTACCATGTGCTGGTGAAGAATTCTATGGGACAGTTGAGGTTCCAATGTTTTGCACCATAATAAAGTTTTCTTAAATTATCCTTTCTGTTTCTCTTTTCAAAGCACGACAATCATCAATACTGTGACCTGAACATTAGAATGATATGCATATCGTACATTAGGATCAAAACTTCTTGAATGTAGGTCAGGAGTATAACCGAGGAGAGGAATGATCATGCCCAACTGTACCAATCTTTAGAATAAATTGGTAATCGACTCTCCAATTGGTGTGAATCTATCCCTTGATTTCTGGCCCATTTCATTATTTGGCTTGGATTGAACCTCAGGCCTAGAAGGGCTTTGCTATGTTTGTAAAGCTAGAGGATGACTGTGAGGAGGTTACGCGTGCCATTGTGAGTAAAAAGGGAGTTGAACATATGGTTGTGCGCAATATACTACATATGGAGGTAGGGAAATAGAGTATAATGGATTTTAGGAGGGATTATACAGAGCTTAGGTATGAACTTAGACTTGAGACTGATGGCAACGACGATGTTGTCTTCTTGGATGTGCCCGTTCTCCAACTACAATAGCAATTATGTCTTTCTCATTCTTCTTCCCTCCAATTTCCTTTAATTGATTGCAATATTATCCCAAATGTTTCACAAATTCCTCCTGTCCATCTTGCTTCTCAAATTTTGATATCTCAAGGCTTGGAGGAGGGTTAACACTTGAAGACATGCCCCAGTCTTTGTATGAAATATCTTCTTTACCCTCAAGTCCTATAGCACTTTCTACACTCTTCATTTTTTCAACCATTTTCTCTTATTCTTATGGCACACTGGACTTTTTGTTAAGAAATTTTGGCGGTCCAGTTAACTTAAAAGTAGGCTCAAAAGTATAACAATGATCACCAAGAGTGTCGAGCATGGGTCCACTAATGGTATGGGGAAGCACAACTGTTGATGAGATGTGGTATTGTGAATGTAGTTGGCTTATGCTGAGGTGATAGAGAAATAGGGGTAGATGTATTGAGATTTTTTTGGCTTGAAAAGAATTCTGAGGCATGTTGTGTTGCATCAGCAACATTAGGATATGAAGCTTGCAATTGTGATGGAAAACTCAAGGTATTTGCGGGGTCAATAGTATTGAATGGAGGAGAAGGCAACCCACTGGCACAAGCTCGAAGCATTTCTATCATTTGTTGTCTTAGTCTCAAAATCTTTTGCTTTAAACTCTCATTTTCTAGACTCTTTGTTTGATCCATGAGTTCACTTTCTATATCCTGGTTGCACACAGCTAACTATTCTTTGGATTTGGTGTGATGTTGAGGACCAACCAGAATGTCACAAATCAACTACCTTAAACTAACTGAACAAGAGATAACAAAGACATTAGAATGCAACACTCTTTCAAAAACTTTTTTTTCCTTTTGAAAAGATCACTGAACCCAAAATGGGCGCCTACGTATCTCTCTTGAGAGAGAGGAGAATCAGGTGTGCGTAGTTTGTGAAGTCTTGCCAAAATGGCCAATTAAACTCTGTTTTTCTTTATTTTTTTTCTTCAAACTTTAAGAAGAGAAGAAAAATACAAATTGTCAAAAGAATTGACAAAAATATTTTTAAATTTTTCAGCTTTAATAACCTATAAAAAATAAAACCTATGATTACCAAAGAAACTCTTTTTGGTTTTTTCAATTTTGCACTTCATATGAAAATGAAACTTGAACCTATTAAAGGAAAATGTTTTGTAGTTTTCTTTTATTGATGCATATGACACCTACTCTAAATGAAGAGTGAAAAAATTTTTTATGAAACCTATGACTATTGAGGAAATTTTATTTTTTTTTGTATTTTTATTTTCAAGAAATGTATGAAACACCTACTCTAAATGAAGAGTTAAGAAAATCTTTTTGAATTTTTTTAAATAAAATCCCCAAACCAACAATAGGCTGCCTACGTATCTCACATCCCAAAAGAGGAGAATCAGGGGTGCGTAGTTCATCCAGATTGGACAATTAAGGAGTAAATAACCAACTGAACCCTGACTTGAGAGACCGACCATAAACAGAAGATGAAAAATAACAATGAAATCTTTTTTTTTTTGAGTTTTCAATTTGATACTTAACCCTAAAAAATGACACCAACAGATATGAAAGAAAAATCTTTTTGGTATTTTCATTATATGAAATATACAAAACTTCTATCATCTTTTTTGCATTTTCCTGTTATAAAAAGCTCCTAAAAAATATTTTTTTAGAATTTTTGAATTATGAATGCATGCTAAAGGAGAGAAAGGGAAAATCTTTTTTGAGTATTTTTAGTTTTTGAGTAAATGCATGAAAAAGGTAAGAAAATCTTTTTGAATTTTTGGATTGTGAAAAATAAAAGTCATAAAGAAATCTAGAAAACTACGTAACTCTTTTTCTTTCATCATTCTTTTTTTTATTTTTTTTGATTTTTCATTACCTATACATTTTACTTCTACCACATGCTTTTGCCGAAATCAGTCTGCCAAATGATCATATTACCCTCAAAGATGCAACACTTAACATATAGAGATGCTTTAGAGGTGAGTCTCCTACAAAGGATCAAGTGGGTCTCGCTAGGTCTCAATATAATGCACATAAGCATGGCCTAAAGACTGACCTACGCTGGAGTTCACTAACAAGGCTGTTCGGGGGAGCGTATGGTCGATAGTGGCTACGAGAGCTGTCCACCCACTCCATAACACTGACGGCTCCTTCTTCGAAAATAAAGGTGACTCAACTAGAGGTCGTGTACAATACGTGTACTATGAATTTGTTGCAGAAAGAATGACTCGGGTTATGCACATGATGCCAAATATGAAACGGTAATGCATAAAGAGAAAACTGTAAACGAAGAGCACGTAAACACTCAACAATGATAAAAAATAATAAAAAACAACACAAATAATGTCTATACACCCATAAAGCCAAACAAAGCTGATACAACTCCAAAAATAAGCTCCAATTCTTAAAAAAATCCCCAGCAGAGTCACCAGAGCTATCCCACCCCCTTTTTTTTACCAAAACGAATTGATTTATAGTTTTGAAAGGGTTTTTATTAAAGTGACAAAAGATGAAAATTGTTCCAAAAAGGATTCGTTTTTACAATTAACTCTTAGAGTCGCCACTTGGCATAATCCAGTGTGCCAAGTCAATTTGGAAATCCTTTTCAAAATAGTTTTGACTCTAAAATTGATCTGCAAATAGAGATTTCGGCTAAGGAATTCTGTTGATCGAGGGGAAGGTGTTAGGCACCCTTCAGTCCCGTGGTTTGACCACGGTCGCTTGGTAGAGCATATCGGTTAATTTGACACTGCAAATGTATAAACCACACTAAGCAAGCAAAATAATCAATCAAACAAACAAAACAAAAATCAATCCAATATTTAGTGTCCAGTCCAATTATACAGTCTCGAAATAAAAAAATAGAAAAATATAAACCTACTCTATTCTAGTCTAATCCTAAACTACACTCCATTTCTTTCTCCACCCAATGTTTTGGGCCTTTATCATGTGTTGTCTTCAAGTACATGATACTTTGGGGCATTCCCCAGATAAATCAATACAAGTTCCCTGGGACATTCCCCGACTAAATGAATACAATAGATCCCAATGCATAAATAAAAAAAAAACATTCCACAAACACTTCATCATTCAACAATCACAAATCCTAAACTTTGCCTACCCAACTTATGTTTGTTTACCCCACTCGACCTATCATGATACTATCAAGTTCGATAAAAATGAATCAAAACAACAATATTCACTTTATCAACATTTAACTTCCGCCGCGAATCAAACTAAACCCCAAATCAAATTGGATTTTCACCTATAGTGATTAACATGCTTCACACTAGAATTAACAATTAAATAATGATGACTAAAATCATCTCAACCAAGAACCAACCAAATATCACACCATTCAAAAATATTCACGAAAAGAGGAATAAGAGATATAGAATTGGACCTCAATGTTGATTTTATTCCAAACAATCAATGATGGATCAGAATTTAGGATCAATGAAACCTGGACCTAATTGAAACCTCAACGTCGAACCTGCAACTCAAACAAACCACCAAAATCTGAATTAACCCGAGCGAACCAACTGACCTATTTTGATTTTTGATCGTGGTCAGGTGAAATTTGGTTAGAATATACTGAACAGCTCGGATTGCATCACTCCAATCACTGGCTCACCATTTCCAGGGACAGTTCAATGGAAAACTGAGAAAGAGGTGATTGCTAGCTTGGATTCGGATCGAATTGGGGCGGGGTGTCACTTTTTAAGCCATTTTTAGTAGGTTGGCTGACACTTCTGATCTATATCCGATGATGCGACGGTGCTGGGTTGGCGTATTACGGTGAGTGTTCACCGAAAAAACTATTTCATCACCGGTTTCCTCTTCTCGATCTCTCCTCTCGCATATCTTGTTTTTCTTATATTTCTCTACATCACGATCTCTCTCTCTTCAATCACAACCTTTCTTTCTCTTCCAAGCTCCCTCTCTTTTTAATCAATACCTCCCTCTCTTGATCGGATATGTGTGTATTAGTGTGTAAATGATGGTGCGTGAAAAATAAAAAATGGATATCACTAGTTTTTTTGTGTGTAAGTGATATTTGTAAGTATGTGTGTGTATAGAATTATGTGGAGAAGATGATGGAAAAAAATTTTGTGTGTGATATTTGTGGGTATGCCAAGAAGAAAAAAGGGAAAGAATATCCAATCCTCTCTTTTAATTGATGGATATATATATTTGTGTTGTTGATCCCTTTTTTCCTTTATGGACAAGAAATATGAGAGAGAGGGGGTCACGTGGGTATTGGGTGTTGGGGGTAGGGGTATGGGTAATGTGTCTTCTTTTAATTGAAAGGGTTGTTAGGATGTTAAAAAGAATAAAAGTTTGTTAGGGATTTTGTTGAGAGTTATTTTTTGTATTTTTCTGGCATGTAATTACATGGGTGAGGGTACACGGTAAGATAAGGTAAAAATGGGTAAAACGATATCGGGGCAGGATGAAATTACGTGTCTACAAGTTGCTTGAAAATGGTTAAGTGTAGGGACCTTAAAAGGGATTCTTTTTTTTGAAAGTGGTTTTGTAGGTGACTTCGTTACTTGAATATGGTTAAGTGTAGTGACTTTAAAGGGGATTTTTTATTTTGAATGTGGTTTGGTAGGTGACTTAGTTGCTTGAAATTTGTTTAGTTTAGGGTCTTTAAAGACGATTTTTTTGTTTTGAATGTGATTTGTTTGGTGACTTAGTTACTTGAAAATGGTTGAGTGTAGGAACTTTAAATGGGTTTTTATTTTGAATGTGCTTTGTTTTGTAACTTATTTACTTGAAAATTGTTAAGTGTAGGGACTTTAAAGGAGATTTTTCTTTTTAATGTGTTTTGGTAGGTGACTTAGTTACTTGAATATGGTTAAGTGTAGGAAATTTAAAGGGAATTTTTTCTTTGGTAGGTGACTTAGTTACTTGAAAATGGTTAAGTGTAGGAACTTTAAGAGGGATTTTTTTGTTTTGAATGTGGTTTGTTTGTTGACTTTGTCACTTAAAAATGGCTAAGTGTAGGGACTTTAAAGGGGATTTTATTTTTTTTCTGAATGTAGTTTGGTAGGTTACTTAGTTACTTAAATAT
>NW_025855598.1:0-1513 GCF_002878395.1 Capsicum annuum
TCTTTTTGAGGGAATTTGATGAAATATAACATATAATGCTTCTAATAGGCTTTAATATAGGGTTTGGACGGATTTTTGGCGGGGGAATGACCAAAACGCCCCTAAAAATCAAATATTTCTCGAATCTGTTCTTTGGTGGACTGTTTTGATATTCTGAAGTAGATCAACCATCATGTTTTACTCTGATATCCAAATTAGATCAAACCAATTTCATTAGAAAGAGAACTCTCATATCTTTCCGTTGATATATAGTATATCACCCAGATTATTGTGTGCGAGGAGTTATGATCATTTAAAGTTGACCTAAAAATTCACTTTTGATAGGCTAAAGTGGATCGACCATAACCTTTTGCTCCGATAGACAAAATGGGTGAAACCAATTTCATTGGATGAGGACTCGTAGAGCTTTCCATTGATATGTAGTAGATCACCCAAATCATTATGTACAAGGAGTTATGATCGTTTAAAGTTGGAGAAAAAATACGCCAGGCCTCATTACTTTTTCCTGCATGTTTTACTGTTCACTACTATTCACAGTTCGATCGGAATGTTCATAACTCGTCGCTTGGGTGTCCGTTTTGGATGATCCACATATCGTTGGAAAGCTTATTCGATACTCTACGCAATGGTGGATCATAATCTAAAATATTCCACATGGAAAATTTATAATTCATTCTAGAAGATAGAACCCAATACGTTTATGCATAAAATTTCAACGAAAAATTTTCTGGGGTATTACAAAATAGGGATGTGTTCATAGGGTCAACTATAATTTCAATTAAGTCTTTTCAATTGCATGATATTGGTATTGCATTCCTCTCGACATAAGTTGCCAATCAACCAATCCAAGTTAAAATAATTTATATTAACTTATTAATGAGCTAATACCTAAATTCATTTAGCTAGAACTATGAATGAGTTCATAGGGTCAATTAAAATTTCAATTGAGCCTTTGCAATTGCATGATGTTGGTATAGTGTTCCTCCCGACCTGAGTCGCTAATCGATCAATCTAAGTCGAAATGATTTGTATTAACTAATTACTGAGATAATACCTAAATTCATTTATCTAGAACAAAGGATGAGTTCATAGTTTCAACTACAATTTCAATTGAATCTTTGCAATTGTATGATATTGGTATTTCATTCCTCCCGACCTGAGTCGCCAATCGATCAATTCGAGTTGAAACAAATCGTATTAACTTATTAATGAGCTAATACCTAAATTTATTTATCTAGAACTAGTGATGAGTTCATTGGGTCAACTACAATTTCAATTGAGTCTTTTCAATTGCATGAAATTGGTATTGCGTTCCTCCCGACCTGAGTCGCCAATCGATTAATCTGAGTTAAAACATTTTACATTCACTTATTACTGAGCTAATACCTAAATTCATCAGTGTTATAGGTGAACTTAATACAATTTAATATGATGAAACGGTTAAAAATTATCTTTTTAAAAAAATAATTATGATCAATTCGGACCAAATTAACAATTTTAAATATATGTATTC
>NW_025855599.1:0-1236 GCF_002878395.1 Capsicum annuum
ATCGTTGGAAAGCTTGTTCGATACTCTACGCAATGGTGGGTCATAATTTAAGACATTCCACATGAAAAATTTATAATTCATTCTAGAAGATAGAACCCAACACATTTGTGCATAAAATTTCAACAAAAAATTTCTCGGGGTATTACATCATCCCCCCCTGGAAACATTCGTCCTCGAATGACGCTAGACATGCCAAGATTAGATAGAGAATAGAGCATACAGCTAAAAACATTCGTTAGACTCATCACTACATCGTTTCTCACTCCGAATGCAACATAGAATGCATAAATTAAAGAAACTACAACTGAACACATAATAAATGACTGCTGAACTGCTGCAACTTTTATCAAAAGTGCATGATTTAGGAAAGAATGGTACCTTCAGCTTGATCGTAGTTCGTGGAAAATAGGCGCGGGTACTTGGATCGTATATCTGCCTCAGCTTCCCAAGTTTCACCCTCAACAGGTTGGTTTCGCCGCAATACTTTGACCAAGGGAACTTCTTTGTTCCTTAGTCTTCGAACACTGAAATCAAGAATCTCAACAGGAATCTCATCAAAAGAAAGATTTTCTTGAATGTCAGCAATCACAGAGGAATCCACTACCACAACATCGCTAATATGCTTTCTAAGCATGGAGACATGGAATATTGGATGAACAGAGGACAACTCTGAAGGCAACTCGACCTCATAAGCTACCTTACCAACACGGCTAAGAATTTTGTAAGGACCAACATAACGGGGACTAAGCTTCCCCTTCTTTTCGAATCTCTTCACCTCCCTCATGGGTGAAATTTTCAGATACACTAGGTCACCAACTTCAAACTCAAGGTATCTCCTTCTAACATCCGCATATGACTTTTGATGACTCTGCTCAGTTTTAAACCTTTCCCTAATCAACTTAACTTTTTCCATAGCCTCAAATACCGAATCAGGACCACTCATAGCCACTTCACCCACCTCAAACCAACCTATGGGTGATCTACACTTCCTCCCATATAAGGTTTCAAACGGAGCCATGCCAATACTAGAGTGGAAACTGTTATTGTAAGCAAACTCTATCAATGGTAAGTGATCATCCCAACTTCCCTTAAAGTCAAGTGCACAAGCTCTCAATATATCCTCTAAGGTCTGGATGGTCCGCGCAGCCTGACCATCGGTCTGCGAATGAAAAGCAGAACTCAAAAGCACTTGGGTACCAAGACCCTTCTGAAAAGCTTTCCAAAATTGCAAAGTGA
>NW_025855600.1:0-2033 GCF_002878395.1 Capsicum annuum
GTCCCTTCCCCCTTTTGGATCTTTTTTTTAAAAGGTTTGACACCCTTTTGGTAAGTAAGCTTTTTGGGAGGCCCTTTGTCTATTTGCCTCTTTGATGTTGTCTTGAAACTAATTCCAAGACAAACACAAGACCTTGCCTCTCTCTTCCTTTATTTTCAAATCAAACACACCTTTTGTTGAACATTCACCTCAAGAACATTATCAACAACAATAAGAACACTTATGAACAACAACAATATTCAAGTCATCCAACCCTTCAACAACACTAAACAAAAGCTCAAATCTTGGACCTTTGACTCAAGTGTGCTAGAGAAACAACAAGCTAACACATGAAACTACTAAGACAATCGAAATAGCACCTATAACTAGACACAAATTCGGCCAAACAACAAGAATGGACAGATTTTCTTCTTTTTGGAATTTTCAGATTTTCAACACTTATTTTTTTTTATTTTTTGACTTAGAGAGCCCAAGATTGGTAGTGTAGGAACACAACCAGTCTTATCTCTGATATCAAATGATACCAAACAGTATCTAAAAGAGCACAAAATAGTCCGCAATCGTACAAACAATCCACACGCACAAGACACTTAATGGAAACAACAAACACCAACTTAAACGATAGAGAAGATATGTAACTTGATGCAAGGAGAACTTATAATTCAGCAACTAAAGAGTGTATTAATACTCTAAAACCTCTACAAAACAAGTTAACAAGCACCACGTTCTTACAGAACACAAGAGGAGCTCGGTTCCCTCAAGCACTCTCGTTTCTAGCCGATACACATAACACAAGAAAAAACCATTTCTTGTGGTGTCAAATGGTGGTCTACACTCTTCTTGAGAGGAAGATGATGTTCAATGTTACAAGTGATTTTTAAGAATAAGCTAACTAAGAGAACAAGATTAAAGAAACACCTTAAATAGTCTTTACAAAAAGGATGGCAAAAAGACCCCTTTGCCCTTAATGAAAGGGGAAGGTGTGGAGTGTTTGGGGCAGCCTTGGGGGTGTATTTTAGGCCCCTAATGTCAGCCCCCACATGTCAATATGTACACTCCCTTGGGCGAGTTTGCAACAAGCTCAACCGCGTCCATTTTCATAAACACGCCTTGAAGCCTTTGTAGTTCCCAAGCTTGACTTCTAGTAAATGGTCTAGAGCCCGTGACACCCTTATTAGTCAATGTCACCAATCCTTCATTCAAGACTTAAAAGACACCCTTCCTTCACTATTCTCAAGAAAGAAAACTATTTGTGAATTATCCAACTTTCTATTTATTAGCAAAATATAAAAGAAGTTGAAAAAAATAGAAAAGAGAAGAAACAAAATAGGGACAACTAAATAAGATTGAGAAAAATAAACATGAGAAGAAAAAAATATAAAAAAAAATAAAAAAGAGAAATAATAAAAATAAAAAAGAAAGAAGATAAAGGTTGAGATAAATGAATTAAAAAAATAAGAAAATAAATAATGTTTGAGGAAAAAAAAAGAGAAAAAAAGTAAAAGAAAAATAAAAGTTGAGACAAATGAATTAAAACAAGAAAAAAAAATATCAAGAAAAAATTAAAAAAAAAATAGAAATTGAGAGACAAATGAGCATGAAAAATTTAAAAATATTTTATATATAGAAGGACAAAAATTTACTTGTCTAATATATAAACTAGTAAATATAAAAAAAAATAATATCCAAGTGTAATCATTTTATTGCACCATAAAAATGAGGACTAAACTAATAATATAAAGAAAAATCAATATGTATGTATAACCATTTTATTGCACCATAAAATTATCGAAATACCCTTGGTAGTCATTTAATAAGGAACAAAAAGATATTTATACAAAATTAGTAACATGTTTAATTAAATTACAAAGGTCTAAATAAAAATATTACTAAAATAATACATGAGGACAAAACTAATAAATATAAGAAAAAATCAATATGCATGTGTAACCATTTTATTGCACCATAAAAATGAGGATAAAACTAATAAATATAAGGAAAAAGCAATATCCATGTGTAACCATTTTATTGCA
>NW_025855601.1:0-1288 GCF_002878395.1 Capsicum annuum
TCTGAATCTGAAGTCAACATCTATATAAGGAGTAGCAAAGAACAAATAAGCACCTGGGTTTAGCAAAGCATAAACATGTAAATGATAAAATTGTAACATACTACTGACCATATCTGGAGAACTCTCCTGATCCTATCGGGACTAAAGTGTGTAGAGTCTATATGGGCACTACCCACTGGTGGCACTGGATGTGGAACCCTGCCGATTTGGGTGACCGAACTAAGCTAGGAGATGGTTATCCTGACTCTAAGAACACACTTGAGGACACAATCTAACCCTATGGCCTGGCTTGCCACATCCAAAACACACATCACTGCTAGCTTTGTAGATACCCTGGTGGTTTTTGCCATACTTCTAACAAAAGGGATTGGTTCTGGCACTTCTAACACCACCTTGGGATTTAGGGCTGTAATAACCCAGGAAATTTTTCATTGAAATTTTGTACGTAAACATGTTGGGTTCTATCTTCTAAAATTAATTAAAAATTTTCCATGCAGAATGTTTTAGATTATGACCCACCATTGCATATAGTATCAAATAATATTTCCAATGATATGTGGATCATCCAAAACAAACACCCGAGTGATGAGTTATGAATATTTCGACCAAACCGTGAGTAGTAGTAAATAGTAAAACGTGAAGGAAAAAGTACTAAGGCCTGGCGTATTTTTGCTCTAACTTTAAATGACCATAACTCCTTTTACATAATGATCTAGGTGATTTGATATATAAAAACGGAAATCTCTGCGAGTCGTCTTTCCAATGAAATTTGTTTTATCCAATTTGTCTATCGGAGTAAAAAGTTATGGTCGATCTACTTCAGGCCTATCAAAAGCAAATTTTTGGGTCAAATTCAAATGATCATAACTCCTTGTACACAATGATCTGGGTGAGATACTATATATCAACAGAAAGATATGAGAGTCCTCTTTCTAATTAAATTAGTTTCAGCCAATTTGGATATCAGAGTAAAACATTATGGTTGATCTACTTTAGACTATCAAAATAGTCGACCAAAGGACATATTCGAGAATTCTTTGATTTTTTATGGGTGTTTTGGTCATTCATCCTCACCTTAAATCCGTTCAAACCCTATGTTAAAGCCTATTAGAAGAATTATATGTAATATTTCATCAAATTTCCTGAAAGAGAAAACTCTAACATCCTACATCCAACTTCAAGAACCTCACAAGTTTACCATTAATTCTGCAAATTTATTCAAGATTCAAAGTTTCTAGTTCAAGAACTCCAAGAACCATCATTCAAAAGCACGATTAACATCTCAAAA
>NW_025855602.1:0-3951 GCF_002878395.1 Capsicum annuum
CAACCAATAAAGTTAAAAAAATATGCAATTTGCTTTTACCTGGAAGAAAAATGCAACTAATTTTTCAAATGCATGGCAGAAAAAGATTACATGTCATTATATCTTCAATTCATTCAAACTTCACGACTTAATACTTTAGATAACAATACACAAAAACATTGACAAAGGAGACAAATGCATTGAGAGATAATTATAGTTAAGGATAAATTATGAATTCTCACGATTGCTGAGATTGATACGGTCGTCAAACAATATATAGTGAGTATCAATAAAAACCCTATTATGGATCACTAAATAATCTGGAATCTCGAATTCTTGGCTTTGCAGTGACTTGAAAATTAAAATAAATTCTGAAAAGAAAAACAACAAATGAACCAAATGTTATTTATAGAGACAAAAATAAAGAATGAAATAACATATGAAGTTCTATATAAATTTTGTTGTTAATTTTATTTTATATTGACATTGTCATTAATTCTTGTTAACATTGTATAACATCTACATTAGCTAAAAAGAAAAAAGTATTACATCTACATGTAATTTTGTTATAAATGAATTAATTTGATAATTGACATAAAATTGAATCACTGGAAAAGAAAAGCAATTAAGAAAACTAAAAGCGACAAAAAATAACCAAAACTTTCATGTATGTGGACATTTAAAATATTACAGCAATAAATAAATAATAATTAAAAAAGCACATATAGTACTATTAAATATAAATTTTACATAAATATTCGTCAAAAACAAATCAAACAGTCATCTATCACCTGTACTAGGTAAAAAAATAATAAATAGTAACATAACAAAGATTACAAAAAAACCTTACCTTTGTAACCTACGATAATTTCGATAGAATATATAGTCCTAAACCTAAAGTGTCAGTAATGTGAATGGGTTTAATAGATAAAGTCATAATTCTACATCTAGTTATGTAACGCCCCGAAAACGGGTCTCGAGACGTCACATGGTGCTTGAGGCCACAAGTAGCCCCAAACTAAACCTTTGAGCCATTTTCTACCATCTAGAACTTAATTCAAGATAGTTATAATCAAAAGAGTCTAACTTCATCAACTAAATCTCACTACAGTATAAGTTCGTGCTGAAAAGTAACAAAATATGAAATATCTGACAACTCTAACCATTCTGAAAAATCTGGCCTGACAAGCCTCTACTAAACAATGTACCAATAAGCCATTGGGACAAGACCCAACTGACTCGAACTCAAGAGATAAAATAACCAACTCATAATAAAGCAGAAAATCTAAATAACTTGTCCTCGGATCATGAGGACTCACCACTGCGGGAAATATGGATCAATATGCTCAGAAAATCACCGTTAAATCTGGAACTGAGCACCTGAACCTACATTATAGGAAAAATATAGTCCATATGCGAACATGTGGGTCAGTACCATGGGATATGCACTGACTATATGGGGGTGCATGAAGTAAACATATTTATATGTATATATATATATATATATATATACCATGGGATATGCACTGACTATATGGGGGTGCATGAAGTAAACATATTTATATATATATATGACGATCATGTCATAAGTTTTCTGTTCAAATCATGCATGACATTTGTAATTGGCTCATAAAGCTTGAAGGAATGTAAAATATGAGATCATACAAAATAAATAGTAAAGGATGCAAATCTGAATATCATGAGCCATTACATTTAATTCAAATATCAAGATTCTTTTCTTATTCTCACACCAAGTGATCTAAGTGAAATCTGAAACATATAATACATCATAAATCCGCATATCAAATCTCATTTAAATCAATAAAAGCAATTAATCTAAGAATGAGGGACGACTCTTTGGGAGGTTCTTCTAACCGTCATGTACACCATGTGAACATCCATTATGTCCTACAACTTGCCCTCGTAAGGTTAGGGCTATTCTACCCTTGCCATCGGTGTAGAACAATCAATCTTAGTGATCACTATCTCAATTATCCACATATAGTGGAAGTAAATGTATCAACCTACAGTGGCACATAGTTCTGGGGTATGAAACCGTAGTAACATACCCAACTCGGTGCTAAATACTACTCCAAATACTATACTCAAAAATCTCAAGAAAATCCACTTTAAATGTAATCTCATATTTCATAAGGAAATCAATGATAAAGCCCGTAATTTCGTTTCATAAAGTGGATTTCAACTCTATTGTGACAAAAAGGTCAAATCTTTCTAAATTGCTTCAAAATAGTATAAACGTGGGTGCATGTAGCACATAAATTCTCAGAAACATCAATCTCAAAGAGGGTTTAATGACCCATATATCAATACTTTGACAAAACATTTTAAAGTTCATGCTTTATATCATAAACATGCATAATTCATTTAGAAATCTGGAAATTTCAGCTTTAAGCATAATAACAACATCAAACTCATGGAATTTATCTTCTAGACATTTAAAAATATCATAATCTCTTGAACAACAACATAGGGTATAAATTAATACCTCAAATTCGTGGAAAAACACGTAAAATCATGTATCTTTGTAAATAAAGTTCAAGATTTGGGCATAAGAACGAAAGGGTGTTCTTGTTCATAACCCCACATACCTCAAGATTGGAGACATTGAATGAAATCTCTACTCCAAAACTCTATTCACAAAATTTTTAGGTGCTTCTTGTAGCCATCGGAACGGGAATTTCGAATATCCAAAAATATTTGAAAAGCTACGGTTGAATCACGAGTTCTCTTGACTTCTTTATAAAAATCCTAGGCTATGTTCTTGGTCAATTTGGATTAAATTTATGATAGTTTGGTGTTTTGGAGATTAAATCCTGTGTTAGAGAGGATAGGGGAGTGGAAAATATCATAATCCCTTAATGAGACGGACAAAATGCTAAAAAAAATTTCAGGCGTGCGATGGACAATGCGTCGCATGCTCCATCCCACCGCAATGAAGCGTGCGTTGCATGCTCCATAGCACCGCACTGGACCATGCGACGCATGCATATCGCATGATGCTTCTGGTTTGAAAACCAAACACGCCCTAAACGATGTCCAAAAATTCCAAAACTCACCCAAAAAATGCTACGACCTTGCCCCATCATAAAACAATAAAATTTCAAGAAACGGATGTCGGGAAGGTCACGAACAAATCAATGAAGATGAAGGGTCCAAAATAACACTAAGTGTTGAAACTCTTAACTGAAAATTCTAAGTGTTAAGCTCAACTTGACTCATTTCGAAGGCTTTAACAACGAGGAAATTTTTTTTGGGGTTCTTGCATTATCTCTCCCTTGGGAACATTCATCCTCGAATGACACTAGATACGTTAAGAATACAAGAGAAACGAAGGGTAAACAGCTGAGGCAATTTGCTAAACTTGCCTCTACTTTATCCTACATTCCGGATACAACAAAGAGTGCATAACTCATGATACAACAGCTGAACAGGAATAAATAATAGCTGAACTGCTGCAACTTTGAACATAAAAGGGAAGATTTAGAGAAGAACGGTACCTTCGGCTTAATTGGAGCTTACAGAAAATAGGTGCGGGTACTTGGATCACATATCTACCTCGGCTTCCCAAGTTGCACCCTCAAAAGATTGATTCTGCCACAACACTTTAACCAAGGGAACTTCTTTGTTCCTTAGTCTTCGGACCTGGAAATCAAGAATCTCAATAGGGGTCTGTTCAAAAGAAAGGCTACTCTAAACTTCAGCGCTCACAGAAGGTTCTACTACCATGTAATCACTAATATGCTTTCTAAGCATAGAAACATGAAACACCGGATGAAAAGTCGACAAATCCGCAGGCAACTCAACCTCATAGGCTACTTTTCCAACACGGTTAAGAACTCTGTAAGGGCAAACATAATGGGGACTAAGCTTCCCCTTCTTCCCAAATATTTTCACCCCTTTCATGGGCGAAATCTTCAAATACACTAAGTCATCCACTTCAAACTCAAGGTT
>NW_025855603.1:0-4096 GCF_002878395.1 Capsicum annuum
TTTCCAGCACCTCTTAATTGCTTTAATGTTCTATCTTGAGATTGACTTTGAGGGACCTGGTCCCTCACTTGTGTGGTGCAACCCTTAAGGTTTCAGTAATTGGTATCAGAGCAGGTTCTAAAAGGTTCATACCTAGAGTGTTCTGGTCATCATGGCTGATATAACTGAACTAGGGGTAGAAAGAAAAGAAGCAAAAAGGAAGAGATTCCTGACCTTGAAGGCTTTAGAATCTGACTAAGGTGAAGAAGACACTGATGTTGCACTCTTGGCAACAAGGATTGTTAGAGCTATAAGAAGGGGTGGTCAGCTTAGCAAATTAAATTGTAAAACTGAAGGTTGTCACAAAGGTGGCAGCTCTGAAGAATTAATGAGAAACTACCCAGTGCAAAAGGAGAATCAAAATCCTGAAACATCAAGAAAAGAAATGCAGCTAGCCGTATAGTACAGTAAGAAAGGTGTTGGCTGCATGGGAAGACTTGTCCACCAAATCTGGGGAAGACAAAGAGTATGGAGATAATTTCATGCTAAAACAAGATAATAGGAAAATAACCTCAGGCTCCTGGTATTCTCAAATGGCAGCATGGGGAGACTCCTCTAGTAATTCAAGATGTGAAGACATAAGATGTTTCTATACTAGCAGTGGAAGCCAGTTCAATTATTTATGATTCCATGTTTGCATTTCTAGCAAACAAAAAGAATGAAGAAGAAAAGGAGGTATACACCCAAGGGAACAGCTTTGGAAGAAAACAATTAAAGCAAACACAAGTTGAGATTTCACTCAAAAAGGAAAGGGACCTTGTTCCATCTCTCAGGTGAGTATCAAAATAATGTGTCTTGAATTTTTATAAAATTTCAGTTTAAAAAGGCAACTTGTCCAATTCTATATGAACAAAAACTGTCAATTGATTCAAAAGTAAAGAGTCACAACCGTTGTCATTAGATGCGTCTGTTCAAAATGGTATCCTTAAATGTCAAACGGTCATCATTTTACTTATAAATACAAATCCTATCAACTCAGTATCTTCTCAATTAACTCAGAACTTTATCGAAACTGGTCCTTCTTGTTTTCTTCTAAAAAAATCAACCTTAAAATGTCTGAAATTCCTTCTTCAAACCCCATGAAAGATCTGTCTTCATATCATTCTCAAGAGCAACAAAAAGCATTACCTATCAGTCCTTCTCATGAGACTCCGAAACCCTAAGTGAAACTCCTCCAGTTGAAACTCTAAACCCCAGTGAATGTTCTGTCCTAGTGGATGACCTAAACAAGTGTTTTGGATTTCCAATTGAACAAGAGATTCTTCAAATTGAAGGACCTCTTTCCTCAGGAAAAACAGAGTCCTCCAGTGCCCCCTCAAATCCAGGTTCCCTCTGAGGATTGAAAGGTATCGAAACTTCAGAGAAGTTACAGGTTACAGGAACCTGGTTCTCCTACCCTTTCAGAGTCAAATTCTATATTTGCTAATCTAGTTGATGATGAGATTCCTGTAAAGAAATCTAATTTTCTCAGTAGCATGAATTTGGTAGCTGAAACTTGCTTTTATTTGGAAATGATCCCAAGAAAAGTTTTGCAGTGGGGAAGAGCAAATAGCATGACAAAAGGATGATCTAAAATAGGAGAGAGAGTTTGTATTACCACCAAGTGAAGAAACTGAAGAGGATGAGGATGAACAACCTTTAATTTTTAAAATAAAGAAACTGAAGGAAAGTAAAGGAAAGGAGAAATTAATTGACTCTAGCAAACAAGTTACAAGGTCTTACTCCACGAGATGAAATTGCTAGCAGATGCAATGAAGAAGAATAAGTCCTCTAATGCTAAAAGAAGATCAAGGAAATCTACTACCAAGGCAGAAGAAAAACTTGAAGTTGTAGAGGTGAGTGGAGATAAGGAAAATGAGTCTGATATTATCATTGTATCTAAGAAGAAAAAACTGGAAGCACATGATAACGAAAGGAACAGGTCCTCTGATTTTAAGTTTGGGAGTCATGGTGTAAGCAGAAAGAAATACATAGCTCTGAAAAGAAAAAAGGTCTCTAAGGACCTGGTCCCAAGAAGAGAAATATTAATGAAAAGGAAGAGCCAAGTAATGAGTCTAAGAGAATAAAAGGAGAGGAAGAAAAGAAAAATATGTCCAAAGAAAGGAGGATTGAAAGGCTGAAGACACAAAAGGTGCTGTCAGGAAAAATGTTTGATCCCAAAATCTATGAGTAACCTGGGATGGTAGAATTGGTGGAATATGTCAGGCATTAAGGATGACTGCATTTATTCGAGGAAGCGGCACCGGTGGTTTTTGAAAATGAAGTAAGAGAATTTCATTATTCAATAGATTTCTCAGAAGATGGGTTGAGTCTATCTGCACAAGTGCAAGGAAAAGAAATATGGCTAAATGAAGAAACCTAGGGAGGAATTCTGGATGTGTCTGTTATAAGGGCGAGTATAGTTGTGAAGAAACAACCTACAACTGAATTTATGAATGAAGCTTCAAGAGTAGGTGGGATCTTAATAGCTGCACAACAAAGAAAAGTTTCTAAAGAGTGAGTTTCAGTTGGTTTTTGAATTTATTAACAAGGTCCTACTACCAAAATCAGAGAAAAGAACAATTACCTCTAGTATTGATCTGTTTCTAATAGAATGCCTGAGTAAGTTTGAGTTAATGAGTCTGCCTGCTTTAATGATAAAGCATATGCACAAGGTGGTTCAAGAAAAGGAAGAAAGGCATGGGATGCCCTATGATTACTTGTTGAACAAAGTCTTTAATCATTTTGGAGTGACTTGGACTAGAGGAACACCAGGAACAGTCAAACAATTGATCAGTTTAACTACACTGGTGGAAAATGGGTGCATTGAAGGGAAAGTGGGGACTGTACCCCAAGTGTTTGAGTTACTAGATACTCAAGAAAGCTTAACCAAGGAAATAGGGGAGTTGAGGATTATGCTAGCAGCAAAAGACACTAAAATAGTGCATCTGAAACTACATATTCAAAAGTTGTCCTCTGAGGGACCAGGTGCCACAGAAGAACTTGCAGCCGAGAATGCAAGCTCAAAGAAAAAATTGCAGAATTGACTGGTGAAGTACAAAGACTGAATGCTGAAGTAAAAACTCTCACCAAACAATTATTGGATGCTCATGCTGCTGCAACTGAAAAAATGGACATGTTGCTAAAGTCACTCTCCCAAGCCCCTTTCACCTAAGTCCCAGTGTGTCAGTTTCTGGTCCTTGGTTCTATTGTGGCCTTTGCAAATAACAATTTTATAATTTCTTTTTGGTAGATTAGATTGATACTTATCCTGATTAATTATGAATGAATCTTTATTTGTTCCCTTCACTTTAAAGTTATTCTTCGTGTTAGTGTTGCTCCAGTGGCCATGAATTAATTAGTCTGTACTTATCTTTACACATGGTTTACTGTTAATCCTTATCAATGATGCCAAAAAGGGGAATATTGACTTCTTATGTAAGGACCAGGTGTGTGTGTACATACTGATAGGGGGAAGTATGATAGCACAATGACGGGGAAGCAAACATGTGTTGATCAAAGGTTTTTGCTGCAAATGTACAATAAGGGACCAGGTTCCTATGTTGCATCGTGAAGGAGGAAGCCTGATGATAGGGGAAACATTCATCTTCAGGTGGTAATCACTCTGATGTAATGTGATGAATGTGCATTGATGCTCAAATTGTACGATTTGGTTAGTCATCGTCAAAAAGGGGGAAAATTGTTATATGTAGTTTTGATGATGAGCAGCTAAATTGCAAGGGACCAGGTCCCTGGATGTGCAAGATACAATATAGCTGGCACGCGTTGTCTGCACAGTTTTGTCCTTTTGTGTAACAAACTTACAGGTGTCATTTTGTACTAATTAGGACAGTTGGTCCAATGATCTTTCAGCCCTAATCATCACTCAGCTATAAAAGAAAAAAGATGCCTCTTCACCAATTGGTTTTTGCACAAATTACAAAGAGTGAAGAGAGGCAGTAAAACCCTATTACAACATTGCTCAAGTTCCTAGCCATTAATGTGATCTTAAATTGAAATTGTTCTAGAGTAAGTAATGATTTGTAACTGAACTACTCATGTTATAAGAGTAGTGTTT
>NW_025855604.1:0-1911 GCF_002878395.1 Capsicum annuum
AAAAAAAACACTAGGTGATTCTTCTTATCTGTCCTAGCCTCGATGGATAGAGTTAAGTTGTATCTCTTGCGGGTGGGAAGTGATAGGTATCCCGTGGATTTGGTCGAGGAGCCGCGAAAAAATACTCTATAGTAGTAACACAAAAACAACTATTACTATGTGCACCAAGGGGATGGCCTAGTGGTCAATATCAGCAGATGCAAAAAAAACACTAGGTGATTCTTCTTATCTGTCCTAGCCTCGGTGGATAGAGTTACGTTGAATCTCTTGTAAGTGGGAAGGGACAGGTATCCCGTGGATTTAGTCGAGGTGCGCGAAAGCTGGCCTAGACCCACTAACCCTTTCACATAAACTTCATAAGATACCAAAAAATGAGTTTCAAAGAAAAGAACATGAAGATAATTTCCATCAAATGTACAAAATACCACGATTTGATGACCGTGGTGTCGGAGCTAGTTTCCCTGCACCTCAACTAAATCCACGGGATACCTGCCACCTCCCACCAGCAACATTGAACAAGAAATACCAAGAAAAAAAGGAGGTTTTTTTTCGATAACCATAGTGTCCGGACCAATTTTTGCCTAAACTGAATTCATGGGATAATTGCCACCTCCCAACAACACCATTGGACAAAAAATACCAAGAAAAAAATGGAGCTCTATCTTTTTCTTTGATAACCGTAGTGTCCGGACCAGTTTTCGAGCACCTAGACTGAATTCAAGGGATACCTACCAGCTCCCACCGGCAACATTGCACAAAAAATATCAAGAAAAAAAAGATCTTTTTTTTAATTACCGAGAGTGTCTGGCCAGCTTTTGCGCACCTAGACTGAATTCCCGGGACCTATCACCTCCCACCGACAACATTGAACAAAAGATACCAAGAAAAAAAGGAGTTTTTTTTAATTATTACCCTAGTGTCTGGTCAGCTTTTGCGCACCTCGACTAAATCTATGGGATATGTGCCACCTCCCTCTCCCACCAACAATCAACAACAACAAACCCAGTGTATTCCCACCTGGTGGGGTCTGGGGGTAGGATGTACGCAGTCCATACCTCTACCTCTGAAGAAGTAGAAAGGCTGTTTCCGATAGACCCCCGGCTCGAGACACGCGGTACCACACAAACACATAGTAAAGCACAGCACAAGGTTCTCCCACCAACAATATTGAATAAAAAATACCAAGAAAAAGGAGCAATTTTATTTTTTTGATAACCATAGTGTCCAGACTAGTTTTCGCGTACCTAGACTGAATTCACGGGATACCTGCCACCTCCCACCAAGAAAAAAAAGGGGACCTTTTTCATTAGCGTGGTGTTCGGATCAGCTTTTGCGCACCTCGACTAAATTTACGAGATATATGCCATCTCCCTCCCATCAACAACAGAGGACAAAAAATACCCAAAAAAAGGAGTTTTTTTTATACAACCATGGTGTCTAGCCAGCTTTAACGCACCTCGACTAAATCTACGAGACCTACCACCTCCCTCCCATCAACAACAGTGGAGTGATGTTTAGCCAGCTTTACGCACCCCGATTAAATCTACGAAATACCTGCCACCTCCATCCCATCAACAACAATAGCCAAAAATACCAAGCAAAAAATGAAAATTTTGAGTAAAACTAGTGTTACCTGAAAAGTTTTAGTGGAAAGTTCATGATTGATTTCAGATTGCAAGATTTTGAGTAAATCAAAATCATGAATAGCTTTCTGAGCTTTCTGTAACACTGCTGTTACTTTCCTCATTCTTGTGAAAATCCCCCCACTGTAACAGCTCAAAGTTCAAGCAATTTGAAGAAACTGGAAAATTGCAAAAAGTAGCCTATCTGAGTACACCTCTATTTAAGGGATAACACTTTGCAAATTTAGCTACTTTTGACATTATGTCATCCAACTTTTAATTTGCATAA
>NW_025855605.1:0-7447 GCF_002878395.1 Capsicum annuum
ATGAAAAATCGGCTTCCTGCTCATCTCCTCGAGCTATTAAAAACACATCTCATAGATCTGAATGCTTTCTCTGAAGGCGGGTGCTATCTAAGGGGTGAGTGGTGCTCTTATCGTTCAGCCATGGAGCTGCGGAGAGCAGGAATCCGTTTCAGGCCTGGAAAGAGTCGTCGTCTTTCAGAGGTTAAGTTCACTTCATTTCATTGCTCAGCTCTTTTAACACTTCCACCAATAACCGTAGATGACTCAACCAAGTCGGAATTTTTAAACTTGGTCGCGTATGAAGCATGTCCTGATACACCAGATGACTTTGGAATTACATCTTATCTTACCTTAATGGATTCACTTATCGATCACGCTGGAGATGTGAAGGAGTTGAGGTCAAAAGGTATACTTCTTAACTTTCTTGGAAGTGATCAAGAAGTGGCAGATCTATTCAACGAGATAGCAAGAGATTTGGTACCTAATCCACATGCCTATGTTGATGTGAAAGACAAAATTGAGAAACATTACTACAGCAAAAGCAAAATATGGATTGCTGAGTGGAAGAACACTCATTTTACTTCCCCATGGACTGTTTTAGCATTTATTGCAGCACTTTTTGTCATTGGTTTGGAAGTCACTAGTACATTCCTAGCAGGAATTCAGACCTATTATACAGTCCATCCAAAAGGGAGTTAGTAACGATCGGATTCCAAATCAAGAAATTCAATTTTTTGTGTGTGTTTTCTGCATGAATTCACGAGTGTCGTGTTTGTTAAATTCATCATTCCTTTTACCTCATTGCTGTGACATAGATCGATCTTTGTACTCCTTGTTTGTGAAGTCACTCAACTAGTATTTTGTTTTGTCTTTGAAGTTTTACTTGTGTAAATTTATCTTACGGAAATCTTTGTTGGATTCATCATCTGTTTTTAAGTTTTCTATGTCTTGGGTAGAGAGCGCTTTAGCCCCAAAAGTGAGACTTTCTCCGAATTGGTCGAGCCCAAAGCAGGTACCGGAGACTAGATAGGAAACCAAAAAAAAGAAACTCAGAAAATCATATTAACTCTATTCGATAATCATCAATACCTCAGACAAGAGAGGCACTAGAATGGTAGGTTACAGATTTACAATAAAGTGAAAACAAGAAATCAATTACACACCGTAATGCTAAACTAGAATACGCGTGATTCATACTACTGCGATCACCACACCAAATACAAATTCCTAATATCGCTAGTCTAAGTTGAGTGGATTTTTTACGAGTCCAAGCAACGACCCTAGCACAACAATGTAATCCCCTGAACCGATGACTAGTTGCTAAACTGACATCGGGAGCACAAGCCTCCAATTTTGATGATGCATCGCTGTATAGAAAGAAGGGATCTTTCAGCAACTCTTCCGCAGACGGTCTAACAGACACGGGAAGCAAACACTTCTCTATAATATCCTTCACCTCTCCTAGAGACTTTCTTGAACACCTGCATCTGATTACTGCATTCCATATACGGATATTCACCCGTAACCATCTCAAGTAGACACATCCCGAATGCATATACATCGACAAAGCACTCAGGAGCCATAAATTCAGGGGTACATTTAACTTGCTGGTCTTTCACGAAACCACCTTCTTTAACACGAACTGCCAACCCAAAATTCACTACCAACGAACACATTGTCACACTTGATGTCCCGATGGATGATCTTCGGACTCTGGCCATGTAGAAAGCTCAAGCCTTCAAGAATCTGTCTGCCCCAGTTCTTGATACTAGCCAAATCAACGCCAGATACTCTTTCAAGCTGCCCGAGGGGCATAACTCCGCGATCATGTTAACAGTTTTGGACGTGGAATCAAACCAATAAGCGAAACACTTGGTAACCCTTTCATGGTTTAACGACTTCAACAGAATAGCTTTTCTTCTTGATCGATTTTGTTCCATGCAATATCCATTTTCTCAACACCATCCCAACCAAAGTAGACCTTTTTGGAAGCCCCTTCACCCAACATGTGATTGTATCTAACATATTTACCGCAAGGAGATTTCTCAACAACTTTGTATAACTCAAAATCCATTATATTGCAAGACTATATAATACCACAATATTCAAATCTTGAAGAAAGTATGAAATATATATGATGTGATGCTAATGATTTACTAATATATACACACAATGATTTACTAATATATATACGCACAAGTTGTAAGAAGTTTTTCTCCTAATTACATAATAGGATTTGTTGTGAAAAAATTAATTAGGTAACTTTTCCCTCCCAATTATAACAGAATTAGGATTGTGTTAAAAAAATTAGGAAACTTTTCCTTTAATATTATATTAGTTGTCCAATCTCTCTTTTCATATTCCTTATGAAATTATAAATAAAATGGATAGAATTACCAATTTATTTTTACTTACTCGTTTGAAAAGGAAATTTTTGAACTTATGATAAATTGGTTAAGACTTTCTTAAAGGGGTAAAATGGGAAAATCCTAACTAATTTGGACAATGCGGACGAAAGGAGTAATTAATTATATGTATTTACAGTAATATCTATTTTTCTTCTTCTTTTTTTTTTTTTTTTTTGTGGGTTCAATCAAAGAGTTATATAAAAGTTACGAAATTTAATTAACAAAGGTAATTTTTACTTAAATAAGGTAAAAGATTAAATATTTTGTACTCCTGTCGTCCAATAATACTTGTCCACAGTTGACTTGGCATACATGTTAATAAATAATAAATAATAGGAGTAATTTTACTATATTATCCATTGGATGAGGGCATCTGGGTGGTTTGGTGGGGCCGGTGGTGCCATTTTGCAAATCAAACATGCGAAACGGTGCGAACGACCAGTTTTTTGCGAGTTTCGATGGGTATTAGCTCACCGTTCGAGGGGTGAGCCCGAGGTCCAAGCTCAGGTTTTGGGCGAAAATAGGCCGGCGTCCCATCGACGAGCTGTTGAGGGGATCTGGGTGGTTCGGTGGAGTCAGTGGTGCCATTTTGCAAGTCGAACGACATAAGCAAACTATTTTTTGCAAGTTTTGATGGGTATTAGCCCACGGTTCGGGGGGTTAGCCCAGGGCTCAAGCCCGATTTTAGTTGATAATTGCCCGGCGGCCCCCCGATGGACCGTTGAGAGGATCGGGATGGTTTAGCCGGGCTGGTGGTGCCAGTTTGCAAGTCATGGTTCAAAGTGCAAACGAGGATCCAGCCAAAAGAAATGTGTGCTAGCTTTCTTCCTATTGATTTTTTTATTTTATATGTATAAGAATTTTTTCACAAACTTCTTTTGGAGTAACACAAATTTAGCTAAAGATAGAACACCTTGAAAGTACGAGACGGTTAGAGACGGGCATGTTATTTTCTACAATGTTTTTAGGTATAAGAATTTGTATATGGCACAACACTTCAACACAAGTTCAAGTTTCAAAACAAGAACACCTATGAAGTTCCTTAACACCTTCAACACAAGATAAAAATTGTATTTTTTTCCCAGAAATGAGATGAAACAGAAATGTAAGTGTAATAACTCGTACTTTTCCTATCTTAAATTCGTTCCTAAATATTAAGGGATAGCTTCCAAAATGAATAATATTTATTTATTTATTTATTATGGATTTTTTCAGATTTAGACCTCCTATTGTGTGGGAAATTGAATAAGCTTTCCATCGATACCAAATTCGCCTAAATCCGATACGCGGTTGAGAAGTTATGGCATTTTTAAGTTGACAGTGTGCCAACTGGGCAGTCACCGCGTCGCGGTGAAGGACAAATTCATAATTGTCAAATCCAGTGGACCTCCGCGATATTGGTGCATTGCGGAGAGGTTAAATTTCCCATTTGTGAATTTCCAAAAGTCCAGCACGATAGTAGCGCATCGCGCCGATGGCCAAAATGACAATTCTATAGGGCACCGCAATGGTGGCGCATCGCGCCGATGGCCAAAATGACAATTCTATAGGGCACCGCAATGGTGGCGCATCGCGTTGAGTTTTCATTTCCCAATTGTCCCTTATCCAGTGAGCCACCACGATAGTGGCGCATCGCGGTGGCCTATTAGATCGCGATTTGTTCTCTTTTTTCAGTTCCGTTTAGAAGTTTAAAGGGGTATTTTGGTCAATTCCCAAGCCCCCAATTCGTGAATAACACAGGATTAAACTCATCCTAAGCCTATTTTGCTCTTTATTCATCAATTCTCTCTCAAGCAAAACCCTAGAACTCAAAAACTTCTTCTCCAAGAAATCACATTACACCATTATTTCTCCAAGAAAGCTTAAAATTGAGGATTTCCAAGACAAGATAATCAATAACTCATCTTCAAGAGCTCAAATAGGAATCAATAATTCAAGTTTCTTCATCTAATCATCTATCAAAGTATATGGGGTTTATGAACAAGGATCTTCCTTCATCTTTGTGCCCAAAACTAAACTTTTATTTTCAAATTTATACGATTTTGAATGATTATACATGAGTTTTAAATTAGGGTTCATACCCATTATTGTTAATTGCAAGATTATGAGTTTTTGAGAGATTTTAAAGATGAATAGCATGTCTATTTTCATATTTTTATGCCTATTGTAGTAATTTACTGATTTTGAGATGAATTATCACTGTTTTCATGATCAAGAGTTATTATTGTAGTGATTATATGACTTTAATCATGAGTTATTATTCCAAGATTGAATATTATTGTTTCAAGAAAGATGATGCTTTAAGCATCCTATGATCAGTTAAGTTACAGATTTTTTGTAAAGCTTTGATCTTTTGATCCTCAGTTTAGCTATCAAATTCACTTTACAGATTTATTACAGATTACAGATATAAGATCAACTTTATTTACAGATTTACTCAGATAAGTGCATCATTGGTTTCAGTTAAACCCTTATGTTAGTTTTAAAGTGGATTTCCAAAAGAAAGATCATACAGATTTAAAGGGAGTAGTATTTAGCAACGAGCGGGAAGTGTGGGATTAGCGAGCCTTATCTTCCACAGAACTACGAGCCAGAAAGATTAACAGAAAAGCTTTTAGAAAACTAAGTGTAAAGGCTTGCAACTTTATTCAGATTATGCTTTACAGAAACATATTAGTTGCAGATTTTAACTTTCAGATTTTAGATTTAAGCGTGAGTCCTTTTTGCACTTAGACAATATGATTTACAAACAGAACATTAGTACATCTTTAAGAACTAAATGTTATGGCTCACTTGATTTATAAAGTATGAATTTTCTATTTAGTATTTCAGATTACAGTATTTTAGATATTCCAACTTATGTAAGTTATTTACATTTAGCATGCATTGTTTTATAAACCATGATGATGAAATGATGTTTTACTTATGCATTCACCCCATATACTCAGTGCATCCTCAAAGTACTGATCCACATATACGTCTATGTGCTACATTGTCTCATAATGTAGGTTCAGCTGCTCAGTATCAGCAGTGTGAGTAGTTCGAGCATCTCTATCTACATCCGACAGTTGGTGAGTCCTTATAGTTTGGAGACTTATTCATTCAGATTTTGCAGCTTATTAGTTTATATGATTTAGCATTCTTTTCAGACAGTTCGAGTTAGCTGAGGGTTTGTCCCAGTGACTCTCTAGTTATTAGTAGCAGAGGCTTGTCAGACTGCTAGTTTTGATTCAGATTATTCAGTATTGATGTTTAAGATATTATTCCCAGATATTTCAGACAGTTTTTCGCATTTAGTACGACTTTTATGTCTATATTCCTTTATTATGAGATTCAGGCTTAGTAACAGGCAGATAGGGTTAGCTTAAGGCTACTCGTAGTCTTAAGCACCGTGTGACATTCCGGGACCAGGTTTTGGGGCGTTACAGTAAGCCAAGTCCCCCGACTTCACGGAGTATCCTTAAGGAATAATTCCCCCACTGTACCCGAGGTTATGGAATCTTTCTCCCAGGATAAAAATATCTTTCAATCCAACTATATCGGTACCTCAAATAATTGGATTCGTCGAACTCACTCAACAACTAATGATCACAATGCGTTTTTTGAAAATATGCAGAGTGTTTTTGCTGTCAAAAATCATGTCTATACCTGAGGAATATATCAGGTATTTATAGCATTTAATGTGTCCTTTTGGAAAGGATGCATTGGTTCAGCAAAAAGGCACCTATTCCGTACAGTCGCATAACCTGCGCCTGAACTGCGGCCGTAGGTGACACTATTCGAATTCCAGTAAGTACCCGCGCCTGCAGGTTAACGAAGTGCGCGCGCAGATTGCCCAACAAATATGGGAGAATTAGTGAACTTTTCATTAAAAAGAGTACACTTTCCATTTTAATTTCTCTCTTTCCCTCCACTATTTTCCCTCCATTTTTCATTCACATATACATCTTAAACCCAACAGGACCTACATGCACGAGATAGTGTCACCTGACCCTCTTAACTTCAAAAAACGATATGTATATATACCAATTGAACTTTGTAAAGTGGTGTTCACGACCATCAAACCACACAATGAAATTTGTAAAACAACGCCATTCACTACATAGTGGGATCTAGGGAGGGTAGAGTTTACGTTGTCCGTAGTCGTACCACAACCTCAGAGGTAAGGTAGAGCGAGTATTCTATGGTTCGAAAATACTATAGGACTAGACGTAATTTTTCTTAGCAGGAAGGTAAAGAATTAAACGAAATGTTCTTTCTCTTTATCTAATCATACTCTAAGAATGTACACAATACTTGACTTGACAATGAAGAAAAATCACCTGGCCCAAAGTAAAAGTAACTTAAATATACTAGTCCAATGTTTCAGTTAAAACATACATTCTCAAGAAATTTCAATTACTATCAAGATTTTTCACAAAAGATGGACAAACAATCTGCTAAAAGAACAATGGTTACTAATGAAGAAGGTAGGAGCATCGGCATTAATGAAATATTTGCTGATGAACGTCGCATCACAATTCATCAAGATTCAATATCGAATTCTCAAGAAATCAGTGAAAATGAGAGACAGTGGCTACATACATTGGAGAAGAGAAGGGGGGACATTGGCTCAATGCAGAAGCCAAAAATTCAAAAGGTGCCAAAAATGCATCGCGAGATTGAAGCAAACATAAGGTGCTATGATCCCCTTGTGGTTTCCATCGGTCCATTTCACCATGGCAAACCAGAACTTCAACTTATGGAGAAGCGCAAGGAGTTACTGGTGATTCAGTTTGCTGATCAAGATAGTATGAAAGAAAGACCTGAAGGGGTCTTCAAATGGCTTCCGACAACTTCAGTGTCCATCGATGTGCTTTACAAAAAGGTCAAGAACATTATGCCGAATGTCAGGGAGTGTTATGATGATGAAGTGATCAAAAAGTACAGCCACGAGGAGTTTTCACAGATGATGCTCCTGGACGGATGCTTCATCCTCCAATACTTTCACTGCATTGTCACCGGCAACTATAAGGAGCTCAAAATGAAGAGCCATGATATAGCTTTCATTCGTCGTGATC
>NW_025855606.1:0-3724 GCF_002878395.1 Capsicum annuum
ACATCTAAGTTATTAGATAGATAAGAGCATTAGGTTTATACGAATAAATTAAACCAACTGGATCTTGTTAGATGAGGTTTTTAGAGTACTAGTGTCATGTGTACTTAGTTCATGTTCTTGAATTTCTTATATGGAGAAATCTATAGAGTGGTTATATGGTCCTTTTTAGAGCTGAATTGATGAAAATATAGATAGGCGATGTGATCCCTTGGTATAGTTTTTAAAATTTTTGTTAAGTTGTAAGGTTATGCGATTAGAGGTTTAATGCTAGTATACTAATGAGTGAAGAATGGATTGTTGTGTGTTAAGAAGTATGGATTTGCATGCTCATGAGAGTGTGAGTTATAGGGTGATGACTATGGAACTTTGGAAAAATTTAGATTTATATACCTAGAAGGAATATCCTAGAAAGAACTTAGGGTCCTCGTATAATAGTTATGAGGGGGGAGTTTGGCATTAATGTGTATAATAATACACTTATTGTGCCGAGTGTTGTACTTGCAGATTTAGTGAGAGGATATGTCTGTATATCTAGGATAGAAACCTTTGAACTAAGGGGGAGATTTGAACTAAGGCAGATCTCGAATTTTCTCATGGTGGTGATTTTTATGGAAGATTCATGATAAATCAATTCTTATCCTAGAAAATTCCCCCTACTTTGATTTAAGAGGACATTCTACCAATTTATTATACATAAAATTTGTGTCTATGTTGAAGGTCCGAATTCTTGATGCAATTTATGTCCATGCTTCAAATATTGAAATAAAAGCAATAACGCCTCTTTAAAATCCAAGATTCTAAGTGTTCAAGCTCTAAGTTATGATGGTTATGATTCCTAAACTCATGTCTCACTTTATGCTTAGTTCTAAGAAACTATTCTCTCTATATGTTACTATCCCATTTTATATTATGTCATAACCCAAAATGACGTTATCTATGTTAACTCTCTCAGTTCTTAAACGAGAAGTAATAGCTTCAAGTGGTAATCATTGTCTTACTCCTTGAAAATATGAATCCCAGCTTTATATTATACATCTCAGGATATATGCTCCTAAGTTTCTCACTATGCCCTGTCCTAATGTCACGACCCGAACAAGACTTGGCCGTGACGATCATCCCAAGCCGTGAAGGACTGAGTGACCGTTTGTTAATATGCAATCATATACATGTTCATACAATTGTAAAGATAATGCGGAAATGGATTTATGCAGAAACATGTCAATAACATCATATAACTGAAAAGTCAAAGAATTCAATAAAACCTTCAACATCATCTAACATCTGTCTGCAAAATCTCTAGTAAATCAAAAACAGTAATCACAACTAAAACTAGGACAAGGCACCCAGTGGACCTAAACCAAAATAAATAACATATGACAGAAAGAAATAGGCCTTTCGTAATAAAAAAGGCTCACCAATTGCACACACACTTCACTTCTGGCTGAAAACTCTACGGCTTTGCAGGACCTCTAGACTGAGCCTCTGACCTAGAATATAGAGGGCAAATATAATTGTACTGGTACGCAGAGTAATCTAAAGACAAAATATAACTTTTATATAACATAGGTGAGAGCTATCATAAAACACGTTAACGCAAAATTGTTTGAAAAACACATGGGCATAGTATAATGAATTTGCAATAATAATGCAGCACTATTGAGCTAGATGATACACCCTACCATTTCATATTTGCACCAACTGCCAAATCTTGATTCCCTCCAAGATTGGAGTATTAGTGACGAAAGAACACACAAGATGACACAGAAGGGTGCCACAACCCCAATCAAGTCAATATGTCGTGGTTGGGTTCAAGATTATAAAGCAGGGCTCCTGACCATTAGTCCCAATTTGGGATTACTTAGTACTAGGTACATAAGATCACATAGCAGGGTACCAAATTCCCCTGTCAGCAAATCACGGTTTCCAGCATAGAGTCACATGACTGGTGCATTCTTTGGGTAACCACCTAATTCACATCAATTTAAGCTTTAAGTTTGATATAAGACAAAACATGCATCATACTCACAACATTCTTTTCTTCTTTACATTCGAGGCAATTCCTCCCCGCGTGTTATGCAAGTCATTATATGAACACCAATAAGACTCATATACACCAAACATATGCATATCGATTCCCAAAAATGAAATAGTTAAGAAACTTCAACATTTACCAAGTAGTACAGCATTACCCAAACACACTTTTTCATGATAAAAAGGGGTTTTAAAACTCATGCTCTCAATACTTTAACAATAGCATTATGTGGGGTACATAAACATCATCATGGAGAATAAAGAATTCACAACTCATGTTCATAACACCTTTTAAAAATTCAAATCACATGTCCACAAAATCAACAATTGACATATATAAGCAAACAACCCCATGATCTTTCAATATTTTTCTCAAAACCATATCACAATGCATACTTTTTATGTTAAAATGAAACCCCACTTATAATGGCATACATACTTACATAATTATTAAATATCTTATTTTAATTCATATCAAAATCATTCCCATAAGATTTAGGACAACCCCACATACCTTAGATTACTTGGTTTAAAGAGTATGACTCAGATCTTGATTTGTTCCTTTAAAAACTTGAACTTAAAGGTTGATTATTGATTCCTTATTCTTTGGGAAAAACCCCTAATAAAGTGTTGAAAAGGATGGAAAAGACCTAAAAATCCCTTTAAAAATGGCTTTAGATCGCTAAACGGGGGTGCGGGATGGTTTGGGCGATGAACCGTCACCCCAGGGATGGACTATCCCTCAAACCGTCGCTTTATGGCCAGAAAATGGGCTTACTACCTCAATTGCGATAGTTTGGGCGATGGTCCGTCAGCCTTCCCATTGCACTTTGGCAGATCGGATAGCTCACTATTAAACGGTCATAACCTTTTACCCCGACATTGTATTTAGAAAAATTAATGGCGTTGGAAAGAGGACTCAAAGAACTTCCTTTTTATATATAGTAGGCCCTCTAATTCGACATATACAAAAAGTTATGGCTGATTGAATTTGACCCAATTTTTGACGCTCACTAAAACTTGAATCATAGGAAAGCTTTCAACTCGTCCTTGAGTTAAGGGACCTCTATGATCTCAATTTATGCTCAACTAGATTCAAACAGTACAAATTTATTAACACACTATATCTACATCGGATTTATGGCTTTTGGAATATCTACGCATAAGAATGACAGTTTACGTTCTAGCCCAAATTGTGGGATGTTACATTATCTCCCCCTTGGGATCATTCAACCTTGAATGATGGGTAGGGACTTGTTAAAGCTCTAAAGGTATGGAATAAAGAGTGTAACCTCGCATTGAACATTTTCCCCTGACAAAATATACAAATGTATCAAAAGAACTTTATGACACCCCTAGTGAAATACGTAAGCACAAAACATGAGGTAATGAAACTTTACATTGGGATGACCTTGCACATGAGTTCTACGAATTATTATCACCACAACATAAGGCATAAGTTAATTTGGTGATAATTGGCCTGATTTACATTGGTACAATCACGAGATAACGAAACTTGACATCAACATGATCTTGGCATGTGTTCTATGGCATATGATCAAAACATTGTAAGGAATGAAATTTTTTATTTTCTAAGACCCCTCGGACCAATTAGGATTGGTACAAGACATTAGATGAGAATTCCACGAGATATAATAATAGATTAGATTAGAAACATTCTCAAACTCAAAGA
>NW_025855607.1:0-2851 GCF_002878395.1 Capsicum annuum
GAATTATTTTGACGACTCGACAAAAGGAAGTGGCTTTTCATGGAAAGTGCAACACTGATCCTCTTAACCTTCGATTGCTAAGACCAGAAGAAAGTTGGGAGTTATTAGAGAAAAGGGCATTTAGAAAAGAGAGTTGCCCTGATGAACTATTGGATGTTGGAAAAGAAATAGCCCAAAATTGTAAAGGGCTTCCTTTGGTGGCTGATCTGATTGTTGGAGTCATTGCAGGTTTGGAAATGAAAAAGGCTGTGTGGCTTGATGTTCGAAATAATTTGAATTCTTTTATTTTCGGCAGTGAAATTGATGTGATGAAAGTTATAGAATTAAGTTATGACCATTTACCTGATCACATGAAGCCATGCTTTCTCTACCTTGCATCTTTTCCAAAGGACACTACAGTGCATAGAGTTATGTTGAAAATGTATTGGCGTGCTGAAGGGCTTGTTGAACAGACGGGGATGAAGAGTTTGGAAGAAGTGATGGAAATTTACTTGGATAATTTAATTTCCAGTCGCTTGGTAATTGATTTCAATGAGATAGGTGATAACCTGACTTGCCAACTACATGATCTTGTACACAACTTTTGTTTGATAAAAGCAAGAGAGGAAAAGTTGTTTGGCCAGATAGGTTCAAGTGATGCATCTTCTTCTTCAGATTTGATGCAACGTATAGTGACCATTAATTATGAGAAGGAGCACTTTAGGCCTAACAATTTTGTCGTGCTCGATTCAAAAATGAAAAGGCGTTCAGGTAAACACCTCTATTCTTTGGCGATTACTGGAGACAAGATGGAAGATTGGCTTTCTGATGCATGTCACCTAATGATATGGAACAAACAAGGGAACACGAAATCACACCCCAAAACAGTCGACAAATCACAACAAATCGTGGACCAAATAGGGACCTCTCTCGGATTCACTATCTAGAACAAGAAAGAATAGGATACAAGGTGTTAATACACCAAAAAAGCAAGCCAACAATAAGTTTAGCAATACAAGATGAAGCTCCACAATATTACAATAGCAACAAGAACAAACGGGTTACATTAACAACACAAGAAGCCGAAACTAAAACAAGATACCAGATAGGTAGTTAGACAAGTGTTGATGTAGTCTTAACAACCCAAGAGCATATTCCACTCTTGGACCTTTAAAACTTTACACAACAAACACCTAACTCTTACAATTGACACAAGAGAGGCCTCCACCACTCAAGTACCAACGTATCAAGCAAAATGCAACACACAAGAGAATCCACCCTTATGTTATGCCCTAGTTTCAATTGGACTCTCTCTTACTCTAAGAGAAGTATTCTTCAATAATAATGATCAACTAAAGAAATAAACCCTACAATGTTCAATTTATACTACATTACAATAATAGACAAAATGACAAAAGGACCCTTTAGTGACTAGACTTCAAAAATACTCAAAAGTGTCATGATCGTGATCATCCTTGTATCATCCTCTCCATCTGGAGAGGAATTTTCCCTCAAATTCATAACCTCTGCTCTTTTACAAAGGCACTTCACAATCTCCTTCACACAGCGACACATCTTCTACATTTTCCTTGCCTTGCATTTTAACCTCTTTTTGCTCTCCATCTTGGGGCTTGCCATCAACCTTAGCCGATTCAATTACTACTTCTTCCCCAAGATAGTACAATTTTCCCTCCCTTAGGATCACGTTCCTCCGGTTTGGGCACTCACTAGCCTTGTGACCCTACCCTTGGCATTTGAAGTATTGAAATCCCTTGGGATTGGAATTAGAATTCAATTTACCTTCATACCTTGGAGGATGTTTTTAGAAAACCTTGGTGGCCTCGGGTTGGGTAACCATGAATGAGTTATCTTTGAGCTCCGTCTCAACCTCTAAAGCCGCATGGAAGATGCCATCTATGGTGTTGAATTTGTGAAGCGTCATGCGAGTGGAGATGTCCTTGTTTAACCCAACCTTGAAGCGCACAATGTCATGACTTACTTGCTCGCCTTGGTGGTCAAGTCTCAACATCAATTGTTGAAATTCATCGTAGTAAGCCATGACACTCTTGTTCCCTTGCCTCAAATTGTACAATTAAGCAAGGAGCTCATGCCTATAAGTCTCGGGCAAGTACCTTTATCGCATAAGGTTCTTCAATCAAAACCAAGGAGGAGGTTGTCCCCCAATCATCTCATTCCCAAACTGTTTAACATTCTCCCACCATGTATTAGCATAACCTTCGAAGTGAGCTATAGCATAACAACTTTTTTTTCTTCGGTGAGATCATTAAGTTGGAAGATCTTTTCACAAGATGACTCCCATGCAAGGTAGGCTTCGGGATCACTCTCACCTTTGAAAACGGGAAGGCTCACTTTGATGGAATTGAGACCTACATCTCAGTTTGGGTGGCCATCTCTCACCTCTCGGCCTAAATCCCCATGTCTACGCCTCATTCTTTCTTCCCTCAAGTAAACATCATCATACGGCCCATAACCATCATGTTGTCCTCCCCTACCATAGCCCTCAACATGGATGGGTTTATTTGGGTTAAGTGGAGCTTGTAGTGGCGGGATTAGATTTGGATAGTGAGGTCTTTGGTCAAGTAGAGTTTGGATGGGAGGGTTCGGGTTTGGTGATGGTATTTGGGTTCCAAGCCCTTCTTGTTGGACTTGATGGAATGGAGGATGGCTTGGTCTATCTTGTTCTCGACTTCGGGAGTAAAGATTGGTTTGATTTATGGCAATTGGTGTATATTGCATTTGGTGCAAGGTCTCGGGAGTATTAGTTGGGGAAATGTTTTGAGGGGTAGAAGGTCAACTCCTTTGGCTTTCCACATGTTCTAATCTCCCACTCATTGATGCCACATCCGTATCT
>NW_025855608.1:0-2935 GCF_002878395.1 Capsicum annuum
TTGTGTTGTTTTGCCCATTTAACCACCCAAATGGCCCCGCCCATACAAACGGACAACACTAGGATGCTCCCCATCCTCCCTGGCATACCTTGGTCAATTTTCAACCCAAATCACTGTCTAAACCCAAGCACACCCCATTAAACAGCGGGCTATAGCACACCAATTTAGCCCAAAAAGGACCCATTCGTGCCATTTTGCCCATTTGACCACCCAAATGGCCCCGCCCAAACAAACGGATAATTCTAGGCCGCTACCCAGCCTCTCTTGCAAGATCGATAGATATTTGGATTAAACAACGCTCGAGCCCTGATCCCGCCCAAAAATCTGTGCTCTACAACACACCGATTTGGCCTAAAAATGTCCTGTTTGCACTGTTTCGCCCATTTGACCACCCAAATGGACATGCCCACACAAATGGACTCAACTAGGCCACACCCCAGCCTACCTAGCACACCCTGGTCTATTTTTTTCCCAAATCACGCTCGTTCCCTAGGCCCACCCCAAAACCCGTAGGATATAGCATACTGAGTTTTCCTAAAAATGCCCTATTTGCGCTGATTTGCCTATTTAACCACCCAAATAGCTCCGCACGTAGAAATAGATAATATTAGGCCACTCCCCAGCCACCCTGGCATGCCCCGTTCGATATTTGGCCTAAATCATGCCCCAGTCCCTGGGACCACCTCAAAATCCAAGGGCTATAATACACCAATTTTGCCTGAAAATGCCTTGTTCGCGCTGTTTCTCCCTTTGACCACAAATATGGCCCTACCTACACAAATAGAGAATACTAGGACACTTCCCAGCCTTCCAGGTACCTCCCAATTGATTTTTATCCCAAATTACGCTGGCTCCTTGGGCCCACCCCAAATATCATTGACTATAGCACACTGATTTAGCCCAAAAATACCCTATTCATGATTTTACATCCATTTAACCACCCAAATGGTCCCACCCACACAAAAGGACAACACAAGGTCGCTCCTCAGCCTCCCTAGCATGCCCTACTCCATTTTGGGCCCAAATCATGCTTGGTCCTTGGGCCCACCTAAAAAATCATGGGCTATAGCACACTAATTTGGCCAGAAAATGCCTTATTTGTGCCGTTTCTCCCGTTCGACCATCCAAATGGACCCTCCCACACAAACAGACAATACTAGGCTTCTACCCAGCCTCCCTGGCATGCCCCATCGAGTTTTGGCCCAAATCACGTTAGGCCTTAAACCCACCGCAAAAACTGTGGGCTATAGCACACCGATTTGACCCGTAAATGCTTCATTTGCATTATTTAACCAGTTTGACCACACAAATGGCCTTTTCCACACAAACAAATAATACTATGCCGCTCTTGAGCCTCTCTGGCATACCCCGGTTGGTTTTTAACCCAAATTATACCCAGTCCCGTGCCCACCCTATAAATCATGGACAATAGCACACCGATTTTTCCTAAAAATGCTCCATTCACACTATTTTCCTATTTGATCACCCAAATGGCCCTGCCATACAAATGGAAAACACTAGGCCTCTCCCAAGACTCTATGGCATGCGTCGGTCTATTTTTAACCTAAATCATACGCGGGACCTGAGACCACCCTGAAAATCTTGGGCTATAGCAAATCGATTTGGCCTGAAAATGCCCCATTTGCACCGTTTTGCCTGTTTGGCCACCCAAATTTCCCTGCACACACAAACAGACAATATTAGGCTACTCCCCAGCCTCCTAGGCATGCCTCGATCAATTTTTAACCTAAATTAGGCCCAAGCCCCAGGCCCACCTCAAAAACCATAGGCTATAACTCACCGATTTAGCATAAAAATGCCATGTTCATGCTGTTTCACCCGTTCGACCACCCAAATGGCCCCGCCCACACAAACGGACAATACTAGGCTGCTCTCCAGCCTTCCTAGCATTCCCCGATTGATTTTTAGATAAAATCACGCTCGTTCCCTGGGCCCATCCCAAAAATTATGGGTTATAACACACTAATTTTGCTCGAAAATGCCTCATTCGTGCAATTTTTCCCGCTTGACCACCCAAATGGCCCCATCCATACAAACAGACAACAATAGGCTGCTCTCTAGCCTCCCTGACATGCCCTGATTGATATTTGGCCCAAATCACACTCGAGCCCTGGGCCCACCCAGAAAATCATGGAATATAACATATCGATTTGGCTCGAAAATGCCCCATTTTGCCTGTTTAACCACCCAAATAGCCACGCCTACACAAACAAACACCACTAGGCCACTCCCTAGCCTCCCTAACACATCTCGATAGATTTTTTGCCTAGATCACGCCTGGGACCCAAGACCATCCTAAAAACCGTGGACTACAACACACCGATTTTGCTGAAAAATGTTTCATTTACATTGTTTCACCCATTTGACCACCCAAATGGCCCCGTCCACACAAACAGACAATACTAGGCTGCTCCACAGCCTCCCTGACATACCTCGATTGATTTTTAGACCAAATTATGCCGATCCCGAGCCCACCCCGAAAACCTTGGGCTATAGCACACCAATTTTTCTTGAAAAATGCCATGTTTGCACTGTTTCGCCTGTTTGACCACCCAAATTGCTCCGCCCACAAAACGGACAACATTAGGCCATTCCCCTAACTCCCTGACACGTCCCAGTATATGAATTGAAAAAGAAAAGTATTGATCCCACAGGGACTTGATTCCATAATGATTCCATTTTAGTTCACAATTTAGTTTCAATTGATGTAACAGTAACAAAAAAAAAGAGTTTGTAATTTATAACTAAAGAAAAGTAAAAATTACGTAAAGTAAAGATCTTGAAACAATCAATAGGAAAAAACCAAGAGTTAAAGCAGTTTGAACACTCATACTATGGTAAAGAGGTATCAACAGGTTGTTTTGGCGAAGTCTGAGTATTCAAGATAACCAAGTCGTGCGCGCTATTGGGAGGC
>NW_025855609.1:0-1434 GCF_002878395.1 Capsicum annuum
AACTGTAGAAAGAGCTTTTTCATCCATGAAGCATATCATGAATGAATTGCGTAGCAGTATTGGTGATGCATTTTTAAGTGATTGTTTAGTTTTTATATTGAGAAGGATATATTTGTAAATATAAACAATGATGCAATCATTGATCGTTTTCAGAATATGAAAATGCGTCGATATCTAGTATGAAAGGATGATCTACTTTTGTTATATTAGTACTAAATTAATATCATTTGATCATTTTGAAGTTTATACTTTGCCCATAATTTTTTTTATAATTATTAAGTTTAAAAGATTTGTATGTCAAATTATGTAGTTGATAATCGACATGACTATGTTAAAGATAATGGTGCACCCTCTATCTTCAAATCCTGAGTTCGCCTCTGAAAAAAATTATCTATAAGTAAACATTCCTAGTTAAATTGAACGAATTAAAATTTAAATTTTTTTATATTACCTTATTATTACAATAAATAAATATACCATTAGTGTGTAAAAGTGGAGGAGGAAACTAAACCTGTGACATAGTAAAGCATTTAGATAGGAGTGAACACTGACGAGTAGAAATTGATCACGAAATCTATTCCTAAGTGCTTCTACAAAAATTTTAGGCAACGGACTCTATGAATGTTGGATTTTTGAAAAAGATTATTTTCACAAAATTAACCCCCGGGGCCCCTTTTACACTATTTTCGAACTAAGGGTCGAAATGAGATGTAAAAGCCCCGAATTTGAACCAACCCTGCTGCTAACCCAAGTTCGATATTTCGGATCAAATAGTGCAGTCCGTTTTGCCATCTGGCACTTTGAACAATGAGTGTTGATCGAAGTCAACTATATGGCTTCTCAGGTCTCTAAAAACCATAAACTCGCACAAATCATTTCCAATCACATCAAGGACCGTGTCAGCCATTCTTGATCCTCAAAATCAGCATGTAGCAACTACAATGAAGGGCAAAATGGTCAAAACGTATAAAAATGAAAAATTCACAAATTCAGGACATTACACATGTCTAGGCACCAACAGCTTAAACGGATTGCCCTTAATTCCAGAAATGAAGCAATTCAAGTTGTCAAGGGAATTGTTGTCGATAGTTGCTGCCACGCTGCTGAAACTGAAGAATTTTTAATTCTGAACCACTTTCCTTCTGCCCGTCAATGCTCATGTCTTCCATAGAGCATTCGTGGCCGATAGGTTGTGATTCTTTTTTGTTGATTCGTCATTTAAATTCATGGCAAGGTTGCGTACAATACACTCTTGTGGTGGCGCGCTTCTCCGGATCCTGCGCATAGCAGGAGCTTTAGTGTATCGAGCTTCCCTTTCATCACTTAAATTGCTTAATGGCGACTTTATGAATATGGAGGTTGTTTGTGTTTGACCCTGGAGTTGTTATTTGTTGTGATGGAAGTCAATAACCATCACTTTTGAGCATTTCAGTT
>NW_025855610.1:0-4448 GCF_002878395.1 Capsicum annuum
CTTTCTTAGGAAAACTCCTAAATCATATTTCCTTTAATTCTCATTGATTACATCTTCAAAAGCACCTTTTAATCATTAATTTAAAATGAGGCTTTTAGATTTTTATCGGTAAAGCTTAAAAATGGATTTTATTCAATTTGGATTACATTTTTAACCTATTTTCGCGTGGGTTTTCAACTATAGACTCTTATAACCCTAGGGAATGTTTGTCTAAAATAAAATTCTAGTTTTACTCCTTTTATTTTTGAACTTATTTCTTGAACCCATTTTGGACTCATCTCAAATATGGGCAATACGGGTATCATTGATGCTATTTTAAAATATTGTAGTTGATATGAGGACGTTTTATAGGGAAGATCTATGTTGAAGCACTTTAGGCTTGGATTTCATCATTTTGAGGTAGGTTATGGCTTAGCTTATTTTAGATTGAGTTGGATGGTTAATAAATGGGTAAAGCATGTTATGGATTGGGGAAAATAACTATGGGTTTATATCTAGAGATTATTATTGTATTTTTGTGCTCGAGTGGTGGCTTAAATTTTGTTGTTGTTGACTTGTGATACTAATATTGTGTGTTGCTGTAATGACTTGATTATGTTATTTTCTCCCTTTTATATGTTTTAACCCTTTTAACCTTTCTCGTGGCTATTATGTAAAGTTTCTGAGATGTGGGGATAGTTGGAATGATTCCCAATGCGATTTAAAATTTCTTGTGTGAGTTTGTAATTTTTAGAGGTTAAGAATGCCTCATAGTTGATTTCGATCTATATTTGTTATTTTCTGTGTTGGATGGCAAAATGAATTGCGTCAGAAGATTTGAAACATCAAGTTTAGGTTGGTACCTTGGTTGGTTTGGTTTTATGGATTAGGTCTTATTTTAACCCTTAGTTCCAAAAATTGTGAAAACAGGTCTCGGGGTTAATTTTGTGAAACCAACCTCTTTTTGAAAATCTGATGTCACCATTTATTCTAAAATATTAAATTTGATAGGGTAGCATAGTTCATTTGCATTCATAAGATTTTGGATGAATTCCGAGGGGTCGGTGGATGCTTAGAAATTTTCCAAGTCCTAGTTGGTGCACCACTCAGCTGGTTCAATTGCTAAAGCAACACTTGGGTTGCTTTAGCAGAGGCCACTTAAGCAACCAGTTGGTCGCTTAAGCGACCAGGCTCACCGGCTAGGGCCTTTAAAGCATAGCTCAGTCCGCTTAAGTAGAGGCCACTTAAGTAGGCTTTTGTCCTCTTAAGTGGAGGTTGCAAGCTCAAGGGGTATCATTTAAGTGGTACTTGGCCGCTTTAGTGGTCAAGTTGCCACTTAAGTGGTCATAACTGGATAATATAAAAGTTTCCCTTTTCTTGTTGTCTTTCATTTTTAAGACTTTGAGCTTTGGATTGAGAGAGTTTTGGCCAGTTTCTTCCATTTTCGAGCTTGGGTAAGATCCAAATCACTATTTCAATTATTTCACTTTGATTTTTATCATCTAAAACTCGTAAAATTGGGATTCAAAAGTAGAATTTGAGAATTTTGACCTGAAAAGCCTAAAAAGCAATTTTCTTCAATATAATAACCATTTTCTTTTGGGTTTTCTTCTATGACTTATTTTAATAATTTATAAAGTTTTTATAAACAAAAATTCTAGTCTTCCTTTTTTTTTTTGAAAACTTATTTTAGGGGTCTATTTTGACCCCAAGTCAGAAGTGGAAAATACGGGTATCATTGGCTTTCTTTTAATATGTAGATTTTATATTTATATGTTTTAGTTGATTATGAGGTTGTTTGAGAGGGGAAGACTCCATGTTGAAGGGCTTTGGATTGGGATTTTATTTTTTTGAGGTAGGTTATGGCCTAACTTTTTTCAGACTGGACTGAGTAGTCAGTATATATATAAAAGCATGCTATGGGTATGGTAATGATCACAAATTTCCATATTTCAATAATATTCTGATTGATGTGTGCCTGTGTGGGGGCTTATACTGCAAGAGTTGGTATCTTGAGTTGATATTTATTGTGTAGTCAATGTGTGGGTCTTATCTGATGTTGTTGTCCTTGTGTATGCATCTGGTCGCCTTATTTATGATATAAATGCTTAAGTTTGGAGTTAATGTGATATTAATGATGTCTTACTTGAATTTTTCACTCTAATGGTGCATTGCTTATAAGTAATCATGGTTGGTTGACATATTGAGTGGATTCTGAGCTTACATGTACATGTATTGAATGGATTTGAGATCTTCTTACTGGTTTGGTTTTGATCATTACATTCTCATATAACACATATTTATGAGATATTGGTACCATTGTAAAAATATTGATTTTTGATAAAAATAAGACACTTTTACAAAAACCACTGTCATAGCCCATGAGTCGGAGAGAAGATATAGATAATGAGATTGGGATTAAGTATTGAGAAAGTATATGGATTGCAAACCCTCTATGGGTCCTACATGAAAGCACTGAGTCTCAATAGGTGTATGCAAAGGTTATGTGATAACCTCGATTATATCACATCATCATCATTACATTTCACCCATTTATGCATCTTCAACATTGTGTTTTGTATTCCATTTGATGCATATCTATTCTATTTCTTTTATATTCCTATTTTTTTGGCTTATATGATATATTTAGAACTTCTAATGGAGATGGTGTGAGCTACCATTTGGGACATTTTCTAATTAAAAGTGACTTGCTCATAGTATGTGTTTATGTACCTTATTTCTACTTTGATCAGTCGGCCTATGAACCTACTGTGTACAAGTGGATTGTACTCATCCCGATCGTGCCCTTTCAGTGTAGATACAGGTACGAGTGCACCGTATGACAGCTGAGATCATGAGATGATCTTTGACACTTCAAGATATTAGCCGCTCTACATATTCAGAGTCGACCTTAGACCTCCCCCTACCCAGTTTATGTCTTATTTGTATTTAGAGATAGATTTGTAGTTTTTTTGGATTTACAGTTGTACTTCAAATTGAAGTTATATTTAGATTGTTCTTACACTGTGACACTAGGTTTTAGAATGGTTTAAGATATCTTGTTATTATTCAAACTTCCATTATAATTGTAAATGGATGGTTTGACTTTGCTTTAGAAGTTTTGCCTTCAAAATTATGTTATGAATTATTATCATATATTAGTTTAGGTGATTGTCTTACTTATCATTAGTCGAGGTAAGGGCCATTATGACTTTAGTTTTTTGGTCATGACAGTTGCCCTTTTGGGAGATTTATTTGACATCATTGTCCATTATTTATTCATTTTACTGCCTTTATTCAAGATATGATACACGTGTAGGGGCTTGAATTGATTCTTAGGCCTTATTAAGCATTAATTGCCTTTCTGATGATAGAAATACCTGAGTTAGGGGTTGATATGATATTAATGAGATGTTAAATGCATATTTATTCCAATGGTGCCTAATTTGAATTGATAAACATAAATTATGGACATATTGAGTTAATTTTTAGGTGCACTTGTATGCATTTTAAATAGATTGTATGTCTTTACGCTGATTTGGTTGTGAGAATTACATCCTCATTCCATATATTTACATTCTTGATATATCGATACTATTGAGGAATACTATTTTTTGAAAGAAAATGAGAAATTTTTATATAAACTCTCTCCATGAACATGAGCCAGAGAGCTGAGCTGAGATTTGAACTATGAGTTATAGTATATGGGTTGCAAACTCCTCTTTCTTAGGAGTTGCGAGATCAATAGGTGTATACAGAGAGTCATGCAATGACTTTCACCATTCATCTCATCCTCATTGTATGAAATTGTATTGGATATGTATCTTTTATGATTTCTTTAGTTTTCCTTGACTTGTATTTTGTTTCAGTATATTCATCATGTATATCTATGCTATTTTTGTTTACATATATATAAGTATATAATATATATATATATATATATATATATATATATATATATTAGAATTGTTAGTGGAGACGGTGTAAGCTACTGTTTGAGACTTTTCTGCTTATTAGTGACGTGCTCATTCTATTATTTTACTTATATTATTATCTACTTTTCTCAATCGTCCTATGATACCTATTGAGTATAAGTGGACCGTAATCACCCTTATAGTACTCTTTTGAAGAAGATTTAAGTACAATTACAAGACGTGATAACTGATTTTATGTTTATCGGGTAATGATCAAGGTACTAGCATGCTCTAGGGATTAAGACCTGATTTCAGAGTTTCTCTCACTAATTTTAGATGTCCTTACTGGTTTTCTAAGAAATATTTTCATATTTAGTATTTTTTGAGCTATATTTAGATGTTCTACACTTATGTAAGACCCTGCAAAGTCCTAGTCATTTTAGTCCTATATAGCATGTCAAAAGAGGTCCCAGACTTAGAAAATTTCAGCAAAGTGTTGACACTTAATCTCATTTTTTGGCCTTGATATTTCAATGGCATCATTTATGATATTTT
>NW_025855611.1:0-1260 GCF_002878395.1 Capsicum annuum
CACATGATAAGTAAAGTAGACCAAGACTAGAGAGAGTTGTGCACAACTCCCTCAAACACTCTATAGTTTTTAGTAAGAGTACATTAGTTATTCACTGCAGATTTATTCTTAAACAACGAAAAAGGTAACATATCAAACTTTTTCTCGATGATACATTTTTTAGATACGAAGGACATTAAAAAGGATGCCAATGTGAAAAGAAGGGCAATAGTTGTTCATGCAGTAGACATCATAATAAGGCTTCCCATTACAGAAACTGCAGCTGTTGTTGCACTTATCTGTGCAGGAGTCACCATCACCTACATAGGTTGGTGAAATTGACAACATTAAAGTTAATATCAACATCATCAACAATGGAGCTTACAACTTCATGGAAGCCATTAATCTTACTTTCTCTCTTTGGTGGATTAGTTTTTTTAGGTGTTTCTAAATTAGAATGAAATGGATGACCAGATACTTGACGTCCAAATGTATCATTACAAATCCTATCCAATTCTCCAAGTGAGTTTGTTAGCATCTTAACTAAAGTGAAAGACACTCGCTTTTTGACAGGTTGTGCGTACTCTTACCAATTATTTTCAAGTTGCAAAATAGCTTTCTACTTATAGACTTATAAGGTAGACCTCATGGAAAGTAGAGAGACATGGGGTAAAGATAATAGAATAAATAAGGGAAGTACAAAACCAGATCTATAGATGACTTTGTTAACTTGGCGGCAAAATTGGAGAAACCATGTTTAACTATAGATGATTGAATCTTTTGCTACCTTAGGACTTTTTCAGGAGAAAACATAAAGTTGTGAACCAAACAGTATGCACATATTAACATATTAACCTGTGAAGGACAACAAAGAAATAAATATGTTTTTTTTCCATAGCTACGTTATACCTTCCAAGAACAAAAGTATTTGATTGTGAGTTGATGTTAAGTATTTGATGGTAAGTGATTTAATCCTATCTGTCTAAGTCTTATAGGTAAAGTTACCTATCACTTGTATTAATAGGGGATGTATGTAGCATATGGAATAGTCTAGGTGCATACAGTGGCCAAACACCACCAATTAAGCTACAAGCTAAAGACAAAATTAGAAAGAATATTTTTAGCACCCTGGAAACATGATCAACATATGTATATTTCGCTGAGAAACAACATGGGAAACACAAAATGGAATAGCTGGAGATGTACGTAAGTAACTTCTTTCATTCCTATTAACACACATGATAAGTAAAGTAGACCAAGACTAGAGAGAGTTGTGCACAA
>NW_025855612.1:0-3224 GCF_002878395.1 Capsicum annuum
CGCAAACCCCTACTGTCAAAGATTACTGCCAAGATCAATACATAGATGGTCAAATTCTTATGATGCCAAAGAAAGCAATCAAGTTGATAGAGGCTATCCTGGGGAAGCTACAATAACAAGGAATTCTGTTTGGCCCGATCACCCTACGGGAATGACTCTCCTTTTCCTAATATGAACCTTGAGTCATCAAAGCCTTTCTGACCAGCCTGGCCCGATCACCCTACGTGATTGGTGCTTCAAAAGACGAAACTCTCAATCGTAGTTTGGTAGGCCACTCTATGCGACTGGAACTTCAAAAGACGAAACTTTCGATCGTAGTTTGGCGACCTATCTTTAGTAGGGCCTTTAGTCTTTTGATTAGAGTAGGGGTTGCAAAAAAGCAGAGCGTGCCACTTAGCCATAGTCACTCAAAAAATAAATGAAATGCCTAGTAACTGAACTATCAGCTCCAGCATGTCATAAATGACTTGAGGTAGCTATGAGAAAGATATAAATGGCCAAATAGTGCAAAATTTAGAAAATAAGCTGGAGTGTCATTAAAACCTTCAACATGGAGCCTTCCTCTTTTGAACGGTCTTAGAATGAGATAAGACATAGAAATATAGAATTTGCTAAAACTTACAAATATAGAATCTATACGTTAAAAGGAAGCTAATGATACCCATATCATTTATATTTAAGATGGGTCGAAAATGAGTTAAAAAAAACAGTCTAAAATGAAAGGACTAAAATCAGAATTTTATTTTAGAAATATGTTACCAAGATTATAGGAGTCTAAGTTGAAAATTCAAGTGAAAACGAGTAAAAAATGAGGCTTAAATTGAAGGGGAAAAAACCATTTTAAAGCTTTACTGATAAAAGTTCTCGTATTCTAGTTTGAAATCATGATTAAAAGGCATTTTCAAAGATATAATCAATAGAAAATGAAAGAACAATGAATTAGAATCTTACCCAAGCAAGAATAGTGAGGAAAAATCCTAGAAATCGCCTATTCCTGAAGCTCCAAGTTCAAAAAATGTTGGAAATCGCGAAAAAAAAAGAAGCATTTATACTGTTCAGTGAATAATACTTTGTGATCGCAATTCCCACCTCGCGATCGCGAAGGTGAACATTCACTAGAACTTAAGTTGGCCACCGTAGAGAGAGACTTTACGACCGCGATGGTCAAACCCGACTCGGTCCATCAATTTACCTATTGCGATTGCGGCACCACCACCACGCAATCACAATGAAGGAGATCATCGATGTTTGCGGTCATGACATGTGTTCATGCAATCAGGATGAAGAACCTGATGCACCAGAAAATGCAACATCATCAGATTTTCCAAGTAAAAGAAATCACTTCGAACGGTCCCTCTCGGGACCCCACAGAAACAAATCATAACTGTAAAAGATTCTGAATATTAACCAACCCCTCTACTCACCCAAAATTGATGTTCTGTATCTAATGAAAATGTCCAAATCGCCGTTAGATACTCAAATCATAAAATATTGATTGAAGTCAAATTCATGGCTTTCAAAGACTCTAAAAGTCTCCAACTCTGAAATCATTTCAGAATGCATGGGAGATTGTGCTAACCATCCCCACACCTCACAATCTGCTTGTAACGACTGTGAGAAAAGCCACAATAATCAAAACGTACACATAAAAATTGAAAATTTTACATAGCAGGTTGTTACAAGTAGCAGGGTTAGTAATTCTAGGACTGCGTCCACAGGTAGGAGACTCTAGCAGGAGAATTTGGGTGGGGTGGGTGTCTTTAGGCTTGTGATTGTATGTTACTACTAGGTGGGTGTCCTATTTCTTATTTCTTACTTCCTATTTCGTATTTAGTATTGCTCGTATTTCTCTTATTTAGTATTGCTCGATCAGGAGGTAACGGGTTCGAGCCTCTGAAACAGTCTCGTACAGATATGCAAGGTATGGTTATGTACGAGCTAGAACTTTGTTGACCAGGCTGCCCTTCTATTGGCTTCAACAACAATTACTTTCCTCATAAATCTGTTATAGTTCTCTGAGTTTACGCCCCTTGTACAGTCAAACAGTGAGATTTATTGTAACCATCTAGCATACCTGAAAGCAATTAATTTATATAATATTAAGAGGAATTAACACCTTGCAAACAATAATACTAAGAGGAAACAGTGAGATTTATTGCAACCATCTAGCATTTCTGAAACAAATCAAGTGCTAAAACAAAACAAAACAACAATCATGTGATTTGGAACAACAGATTCCAAATACATGCTCAACATGCAAGGAGTTGAATCTCGATCTTCTGCAGCATCCCTACAACATCTTTCATGTTTGTCCTTCTTGCCGGAGATTCAGCGCAACAATCTAATGCTACTTTCATGATCGAAGCCACAACATCTAGCTCCTTCTGTAAGTGATTACCCATTGGTGTTACCAAGTTGACATCTACAACGTCCATTACTGCCTCTGGGAGTGAAGCACATGCCACATCTATCATTATTCTTAGTCTCTGCTTGGTGTCAAGGAAGTAGTTGTGGGAATACAAATACTTCTCAAGACTTCCATTAGGCATATACTCGAGCACTAAAGCCTTGAAATGAAGATTGGAACAACTAGTAATGACTTTAACGAGATTCCTATGGCGAAGGCTGCACAAAACTTCACATTCTCTTGAATGCTGCATCCAGTTGCAGGTTGAACACTTTAACTGCAATGGAAGTTCCACTTCCGAGAACACCTTTGTAAACAGAGCCAAAACATCCAAAACCAATCAGATTACACTCACTAAGGTCATCCGTTGCTTGGAGCAGTTCATAGTATGAAATTCTTTCTCGTGTTACCGTAGAAAATGACTCAGCTTGTTGAAGAGCACTTTTACCTCTTCCATACCTTGTCCATAGGAGCACAAAGGCCATAGTAACAAATACAACTGCAATTACGAGCAAAAGAAAAAGAACTAGCAATTTTTTCCTATTTGATCTGTTCTTTGATGAAGTGGGGCATGGCAGGACACTAAATCTTGAAGAACCACACAATGCTTCATTGTAGATGAAAAACAGACTCAAGAGGTTCTTCAAAGGACCTCCCAAGGGTATTTCATCATACAATTTGTTGACAGAAACATTGAAATACTACAAGTTTTGAAGTTTCTCCAAAGACTTAGGAATGATTCCAGATATATTGTTATGAGAAAGGTCTAGGAATTCCAATCCTACCATGTTGCTCATTGAGTCAGCTATAGCTCCTT
>NW_025855613.1:0-4622 GCF_002878395.1 Capsicum annuum
TTCTATACTCTTTATACTTATTATGTACAAAAATACCTCCTATTCTCCACTTTCTTTTATTTTAATTGGTTTAAATAACTATTTAAAAAAAATAATGATGATAATAAATCAAATAATCAAAAATAAGAATAAATACTTTTCCCAAAATATTCTTGCTAAATCGAGTGTAAGGACTATCTTTGGATAGGCTCTGAGAGGTGCCTAACACCTTCCTCTCGAATAACCAAAACCCTTACTTAGACTCTCAAATATTTTCGATAGACCAAAATAGAGTTTTCACATAAAAATGGTTTTTCCTAATTTTTCTAAAAATTTAGGTGGCGACTCTCAAAAATAAATTTTCAAAACCCAAGAGTCATGACATAGCCACCATACTTTGTGTGCTGTTTCGACCAGTTCGAACTATGGCACGACAGAATGGAGACTTGCTGGGGATAGACTTAGGTTTTGATCTTAGCAAACTTAGTTTAGGAATATTATTTAGGATATTTGTCTATTTTCTTTACATCCTTGCTTTATTTATGTCTATATCATGCTTTGTTTGAAAGTATGCAAGCTAAATTCAAACTTGCATTCCTTATTTGTTTGAAAAAACTTCTTGTTACTGCTTTCTTATTTGCATTTTTCTGTCTAATCCTTAGTCGCACATACTTTACACATTTTGGTTCATGTGGGGGGTGTCTCACAGTCCCCCAAACCTTCTTTGAATTCTCTAGTTTCAGATTCAGTGCATTAAGATTAGTGTACCTTCTCACAATAATTCAGTCCCACTCTGAAATATTCAAGAAAAAATTTGACTCTAGCAATAGGTCATGTTTCATAAATCTTAGGCAGGATGGTTTAAGGTATCGTCTTCGCAACTAGGTAACCACCCTTTCGTCAGAAGGTTATGAAACCTTTATGACATACTTTGTGTTAGAATTGATTCAGATAGTCCAAATATTGAACATTACTGGATTCATAACAATTGGATTGGCCTTCTTTTACTCTCCTTTCACACGACATCATTTTCATGTCAATAGATATAGAGTATTACCCAAACTCGCCAACATTTGACACTCCTTTCACAAATATAGAGCATTATTAAAACTCTGTTTCACCAATATTCCAAATTCCATAAAAGCCGAGTGTTCTAAAACACTTTGATTTCGTTCGACTTTCTCTTCAAAGTCCACAGACATAGAATATCACTAAAAGACTTCACATATGTCTAACTTATTTTGATCTAAATGGGAGTGGAATGTCATCAAGCATTCTTCCAACATTTGATTCCTTCTTTCAAAGTCAGCAAACGTAGAATGTTATTCAAAGATCTACATTTATTTGATGCCCTTCTTTAAGACAAGGAATATGGAATATTATTCATCTCCACCCACTTTTAACTCTTTCCAGCTGATGAGCGTGAGGCATCATCCATACTCCTCATATGTTCGATATCTCTACCACAAGATCTTCATTCATTAGTAACGGGGCTTGAGATACTTACTTCTTAAAGGCATCATTTTTCCTCAATTTTATCAATTCATACTGACTCTACATCTTTATCACCATCGTTAAGGACTATCCCAGACACCCTTATTGGATATATTTACTCTTCAAGAAAACTTAAAATTATTCTGAATCCAAAATATATCAAAATCTAGATTCATCTATAGCAGTTTGTTTGGACGAAGGCCTACCTCTGGGGAAAAAGAGGCTTCAAAATATAGGACGCGCTTACTTGAGATTTTCAAAATGCACTTGTCCATCAACATGAACTAACTCTTTAACTTTTATTTGTGTTTGCATTATCCCCAGACAGAGGTGATATTGTTGATCGATAGAACTAGCCTACTTAAGCTATAAGGATGAATGTATTCTTATCTTGGAGCAATAACTTGAGACATTAAGAGAGGAACTATACCAAGGAGGGAACTCCATACATTCATCCATGGCTACTCTACTACGTCCTCCTCTTTTTTTGTCACTAGGAACTCCAATACCTGAACACTATCAGTCTGTACAACCTCCCACAACAACTATTGGCTTAACAAATCCATAATCCCCGTTCACACCCATCAACTTCCATAATTTTCCTCATTTGCACCCCACAACCCAATGTTATTACATCTGTTTGTGATATTCAACAAATAAATCATGCTACCTTTCGAGAACCATATATTTCTCCTATATGTGTGAATAAAACACCCGCTTTAGCTATACCTACTAAAAATAGGGTTTTGATAAATTCAAGGATGAAAGAGGAAGATGACATAATCATAAACAAGCTTCGTGATCTAAAGCAATCGATGAAACACCTCTAAAAACTCAAGTCAATGAACATTTAAACTACAAGGATTTATGTATCCATCCACATTGTTGATTTTCCAGTCGGGTTTAAGCTACCTAAGTTTGACTTGTTTGATGGAACCGACGATCCTCATACTCATTTAAGAGCATATTCTGATAAATTGGTAGGGGTTGGCAAAAATGAGAAACTCATAATGGAGTTGGTCATTAGAAGTTTGTCTGGTGAGGCTCTTGATTAGTATACCAAACAAGACCCTCGTCATTGGAGGAAATAGAGTGACATGGCTGAAAACTTTATGAATTGTTTCAAGTTTAACACAGAAATCACACCTGATTGATTTTCCCTCATTAGTATACAGAAGAAGCCTTTTGAATCATTCTAGGAATATGCTCGATAATGGAGGTCCGAGTCAGGAAAAGTTCAACCATCAATGGACAAAAATGAATAGATGAAGTATTTTATCCATAGTTAAAAGGGTGTCTATTTCGAAAGGATAATGTCCATATTAAGGCAGAAGTTTGTCGATTGTGTCAAAATGGATAATTTTATTGAAGAGTCAATTAACTCTGGAAATATTAAGTCGACAAACAGCTTAAGCAAATCTATTTAGTTGGAGTTCATCGAAGGAGCTAAGGTAGAGAATGAAGAAGAAGTATTTGTTGTAATGCAACACCCCTCAATACCTGAATCATCCCAATCACTTCAAAATCCTGATATCAAATTGATGAAAATATCGAATCACAAACTGCATCATGCTTATAATATCCAAAAAAATTACCTTCAACCCCAATCTCCCACATACCAAAATCCATTATGACCATATGTACCAATCCATTATCAAAATCAGACACCTTTTGTGCTAAGACAAAATTTGAAGGGTAAGCGCAATCGAAGCCACACTCAATTTGTTGAACTATTGACACTTTTGTTTAAAAGACTGAGAGCTGTAAATTTATTGCAACCCAAGATGGGGAAGATTCCTAACCCATTACCTAAATGGTTTGATGAAAGAAAGAGATGTGTTTTCTACTCTGGTTTTAGGGGCACGATACTGGAGATTGTAATAGGTTAAGACATAGAATTGAGTGCTTGATCAAGGCTGGGGAGATCCAATGTGTCGTAGTGCAACCAAATGCAAATAATGATCTGGTGCTTATTCATGAAAATAAAAGAGTGTATATGACATGAGGGACACCATCCTCCATGTCAAGCTAGCAGGGCTTTCTAGTAAGATACTCCACAAAGAAGTGCTAACTTTAGCGGGATATACCATAGAGATGAATCCAAGAAAATCGACTTAGGAGCAGTCAATAGATTCCTATGTTTGAAAGCATAAGATTTTCTTCTAATTATCATGTAACAGAACTACGTTCTGACCTGACTTCTCATAGTGAGATACGTAGGCATCCCTCATCGGGTTTGGTTATACTTAATAAGGAATGTTTCCAATTTTGTAACTAGAACTACGTGCGACCTGATTTCCCTTGGTAGGATCGTAGGCAACCTATATAAGGCCCAGTCCCTTTATAATACAAAATTCCATCTTTTCAAATGAAAAATGAAATTTGAGCATGAAGAGATCTAGAAGACCATCTACCTTCCATTAAATATGTCTTTAGATACATAATTTATGCCCTTAGATCCATGACAAACCATCGTCAGGTAAAGTCCCTCCAAATGACTGGGGAAAAATTTAGAGAACGCTCCAAAAATCAATGAAAGCTAGGGCGTTCAACTTGGAAGTGTTACAACCAAGGTTGATTGTAAGACCCCGTAAAAAGTCATAGCCTAATTCAGTCCTAAATATTATGAAAAATAGGGTCCCGGAATTAGAAATTTTAGCTAAGTATTTACACTTAGAATTATTTTTAGCCTTAATAACTTAACAATCTCAGTTTTGATCATTACAACCTTAAAATGGATTTTTAAGTTGATTCATGATCAGGGATGTCAATAGGTGTTCTCGAACGAGTTTTAGATTTTTCAAAAATCATTTGATGCATCGCGTCGCCTATCATGTTGACATATATCTTTGCCCAATTTCTAGTGCAAATTATAGTGAGCCAACGCAATATCGATCCATCACATTAGCTATTGTGTCAACCATCGACGCGGTGCATCGACCAACGCGTCACTGGGAACAGTTTTTTATCTATTAATTCCACATCTAGAGGGGCAATTCAGTCATTTTCCTAGTTTTAGTCAGCCCCAAAAATATAAGATTAAGCCTTTCTAAAGGCAAAATTCACTCATTATTCACTCATTCTCTCAAAAACACTCAAGAATAAACCCTAGGGCATTAAATTTCAAGTCCAAACCTCAAGAACACATC
>NW_025855614.1:0-1426 GCF_002878395.1 Capsicum annuum
ACGCATGCTCCAATATAGAGGACTAGAGCATGTGATGCACGCTTCATCGCATGCTGCCAAAAATTTTTAGCTCCCAGCTCAACATTTTGGGGGTAAAATAGACCTTTTTCCCCACACTATATAAACTCATAACACGGGATTTATGCCCATTTACACCAAAATACACTCTCTTTTCACAAATTCTCTCAAGAACAAGAACAAGGGTTTCAATTTGAAGACCTAAGTCCAAGAGATTTTGCCGTAGATTGTAAAGGAACTTTTTTCTAAGGTATGCGTGTGTTGATTTATGGATTTCTTTCATCCATAAAGCTCAAGAACCCTCTTTTAAATTATGAACCATGCTATTTTGTTGAGGGTTGATTATGTTTGTGTGATTGTTGTTATACAACTCCCAAGATAGAATCTTTATGTGATGTTCATGATACCATGATATTATGTGAATGGAAGTTTATGAAATTGGATTAAATTGCGGTGTTTTGATTCATTAATTGATAGTCACACCTATGCCCTAGTTTGTGCATGCAAGCTACTTGATAAAATGCTTAAAGGAATAGACACCATGCAATCTAGCTAGAATTTGATTTAAATGCCAAATATATGCTATTCTCTTATATTCAAAAGGATTCCATGCTATTATCGTGCAATGCATATGTTGATAGGATGACATGATGTTAGAATATGAAATTTATGAATTCGATTATATGCATCCTCACCATGAACAAGAATATGAGAACCATGTGTAGTATGAAATTCCCTATTTATGGTATTATGAATTGTGAACTTTGCTCCTATGGTCAAAAAGTGTCATGTATGTGTCAGTTTCCTTCTATCGAGTCCTGGGGGTACTTGTACCCAAAAAATATAGCTGTGTGCCTAGAGCAATGTCATGTTTTCACGATATCCTTAGTCAAGCCGTTTTCTATAGAATTCAGTGAGTCACGTGACTTAGGAAATCTCAGAAATCTCATGATCTCAGTCAATTATCAGATAGCAATAGTATTCTGTCAGTCAACAGAATTCAGTAAACTCAGTCCATCTACAGTCACTTCATATGAGAGTAGAAATTAGCACCGAGTGAACCTAAGGAGGGGAACACATACTGTCAGATGAGGGCCCCAAATATTCCTTTTCCCCACACTATATATACTCATAACACAGGATTTATGCCTATTTACACCAAAATACACTCTCTTTTCACAAATTCTCTCAAAAACAAGAACAAGGGTTCAAATTTAAAGACCCAAGTCCAAGAGATTTTACCGTAGATCGTTAAGGAACTTTCGTCTATGGTATGCGTGTGTTGATTTATGGATTCCTTTCTCTATATAGCTCAAGAACCCTCTTTTAAATTATGAACCGTGCTATTTTGTTGAGGGTTGATTATGTTTGTGTGATTTTTGTTATACAACTCTCAAGATAGAATCTT
>NW_025855615.1:0-2305 GCF_002878395.1 Capsicum annuum
CTTTCATTTTTATTCCATACCTCAAATTCAACTATCTAACCTGACATGCAAACATCAGAACATTCAAAATTGGCAACATTAAGCATACCTGACACATATTATATGTAAATATCAACCAAAACGCACTTAAAACAAGAAATTAAATCAAACATGCAAAGCAAAATGAAGAATAAAAAATGAAGAAAATTCTTGATGCAGAGTACCTTGAATATTTTGGTTTCCAATTTGGATCTTCATGACCCGTTTGTTAGAACAACCAACATGGTTCCCATTTACATAGATCTGGGTCTATTCAACCTATTTTTTGAGATGAGTTTAAGCTTTTTTTCAAAACAAACATTACTGAAGCATCATCATCTTCGCACTCTACACCAAGAATCAAGAATGCAGAAATCCCAAGAACAAAAAAAGTTACAACCTTTAAGCCCCAAAAGGCCTTCATTTCTGTAGTAAAGATTGAGACTTTTTGCCCAAAAAAATTGAAAAAACAAGACACCAAAGTGAATGGTGTTCATTTCTTTAGTAAAGATTCAAACATTTTAACAAAAAATGGTAACTAGATTTTCAACTTTATTATAATTAACATTATTAATAAAAAATTTGTTACCGCAGAACAATTAATGGGATTATACTGTTATTTAAAATAAAATTTCAAGATTTTAGAGTTCTAAACCAAGAAGAGTGAAAATATTGAAATTTTTACATTGAAAAAAGAAAGAACACGTTTGAGGAAAGAAACAATTTCAAAGAAACCTAATGGACTTCAGACAAAAACAAATAGTAAGTATTACTATATTTGTATACTTTCCTAATTCTTTTTTTTTATGTATACTTTCCTAATTCTTTTTTTTTTCGTAATTTAAAAGTTATTGGGCCTTTACCATTTCACTGTTCAATATGCTTCTTTAAATACATAAGATTTAAAATTTTGTATAAATTTTACTCACTATTTATCAATTTATATAAGTATAAATAACATAAATACCAACCCTTTTGGAAGTAATTACACTCTCTTCCACTTTTTTAATTACTTTACTCTCTCTCCCTATTAATATACATAACATAGCCGACATATACATAGCATTCTGTGTATATGTTGAGATTTTTGTAATATGTTTAGGGAGTTGGAATTTTCTGTAATATTGGAAACATAAGTAGTGTATTTATGTAATTTTTAGTTTATATAAAGTATATTTTAAAAGAGTATAAAATTTAAAAAAATTAATTGTTACTATTTATGGTTTAAATTGGTTTACATTTTAAAATCATTTCATTATAATTATATTTTGCGTTATATATATATATATATCCTAGAAATAATGTTATTTTAGAAGTCTAATAATAGAAAAAACCTATCCTAGAAATAATGTTATTTTAGAAGTATAAAATAATTAAGTATACTGACAAAATTCCTTTTTAATCAATTGCATTTTATTATCTTGAAAATTTTGTGTTGTTTTCTTAATGTTTTTGTATTTAATAAAATAACACATGCACAATTAATATATTGTCTACCTACGCTTATTCTAAAAAAATATTTGATACACGTGCAACGCACGTACACTATTCCAGTACTATAAAAAGGAGCACAACAATGATACGAGGGAATATTTGGGAAAAAGACATAATTATTAAGACTCTTTCCTGGTTTATTATAAAATCGTTTGAACTTAGATTTCAACTTAACCAAAATATAAAAATTAAAGATAGTGTCTGTAATCGGGCAAACATTGATTATTTACAAGTTTTCTTTTTCAATACGTCATAGTCCAAGTTTGCTTGTTGCTGATACGCAATCTTCTATTTTTGTTAATTTTAAATCACCATTTCTCTGTTTTGTGCATCTCATGGTCAACATTACGATATGTCATTCATATCGACCATTTCTGGGATAAGGTATAAGAATCTCTAAATTATGTTGAAATTGTCAGCTATATATAATTAAAACTATAAAGTATCGTCAGACGGAGTCAGAATTTGAGGTATGAGGATTCTGAATTATAAGACAAAACAATAACTTCAAGCTAATATATATAAACCGTCAAATTAACTAACAAGTACCAATATTTGATACATTTAAAAAGCCATGAATTACTTAAACACTATATAAATATAAGTGTTTATTTTTTTTTTTTCTTTTTTTAAATTTACATTAATTTTGTTTTAGATTAAAGACGTCATTCTTTTTACTTTTTTTTTTAATTATAAGCTTTCTGTATTTTAAAAAAGATAAACAAAATGGTAGAAGACATTGCTCTTTTACTTCCTTTAATTATATAAGTTTATGTTTTCTCATCAAAATACA
>NW_025855616.1:0-2464 GCF_002878395.1 Capsicum annuum
ATGAGCAATTTATCAAACACTTGGAGGACATAATCCATGCACATGACCCTAACCAAATATGGGCACCATAATTCAAATCCCCATTTACAATTTCAAGAGTTTAGAATAGATTTACATGATTCTATACTTATATATCAAATAAATCCACATGAAACTTATAACAAAACATGGGTTGGAAACCCAATTAATCATTATAATCATGAATATAATCAAACCCAACATGAAATTCATGTAATCAATACACTTGAGGATTTAAAAATAGATTCTTGAACTCCAAGTGAAGAAGGGACCCTTAAATGAACACTTGACATACCTTAACAATTAAATTTTGAAAGATTGATCGTAAGTTCTTGAGCCTTGAATTGAATTTGAAATCTCCTAGGGTTTGTTTCTGAGAGAAACTTGTGAAGAATGAATGATTTTTGCTCTTAAAAGGGTTTAATTTCGTGTTTTAGGGCTGATAGACATGGGATAAATATCCAATTAACCTTGAGGATGGGGATTTTTAATGACTGAAAACTAACCTAGTGATGCACAGACCGATGCGCACTATGTCAATTTTGCATCGGTTCACTGGAATTTGCACTGGGAGCTGGAGGAAAATATTCATCAATGCGATGGGCAGCGCAGATCGCATCGATCCACTAGTTTGAGCTTTCAAATATGATCCAAACGAAGTCCAAAAAATCCAAAACATGTCCTAGAACACCCACTAACATTACTGATCATGATTCAACCTAAAAATCATTACTTTAAGTTCATGAGGATCATGAAATAGGGTCGCCAACCTACGAAGGCCAAAATAACACAAAGTCTGAATACTTCGCTAAAATTTTCCAAGTCTAAGACCCCTTAACAGGTTTTAAAGGTCCGAGTTAAGCTTAGAATTTTGCAGGGTCTTACAATATATCCCCCTTGGGAATATTCATCCTCGAATAAGGCTGACTGAGATGAGAATACTGATAGATTGTATTTAGATATAGGACGTGCACAACTGTAACATGATTTTATGAGTGAAACTACTGATATACTAAAATTTTGTACTGAACATGCATATTTGATGCATGAGTACATGGATGAAAAAATTTCATAAATGCATGACTTAAATTGCTGATAAGCTGAGTCTGAGTTTGCAGATAAGAGGTGAGGATACTTAGTCTGCATATTTGCTTCTTCTTCCCAAGTATCTCCCTCAACGGACTAATTCTGCCAAAGAACTTTGACTAGAAGGACATCTTTGTTCCTCTATCTTTGAATCTAATAATCAAGGATTTCAACTGGAATCTCCTCATAAGAGAGGTTGTTCTGAACTTCTATATTCCCTATAGAGACTACAACTGTTGGGTCACCTATACATTTCTTTAGCAAGGAGACATGGAATACTAGATGGACTAAAGTAAATCTAAAGGCAACTCAAGATCATAAGCTACCTTTCCGAACGATTAAGAATTCGGTAAGGACTAATATATTGGGGACTGAGTTTCCCCTTCTTGTCAAAAGTCTTTACTCCTTTCATAGAAGAGATCTTCAAATACACATAATCACCAATCTAGAACTCGAAATCCTTTCTTCGCATATCTGAGTACGATTTCTATCGGGTTTAAGCTATCTTAAGTCTTTCCCTGATCAGCTGAACCTTCTCTAGGGTGTCAAACACCAAGTCAGGCCCTACCACTATGGCCTCTCCCATTTCAAACCAACTAATAGGAGACCTACATCTTCTCCCATAAATTGCCTTAAATGGAGACATCTGAATGCTGGAATAATAGCTGTTGTTATATGCAAACTCATTCAAAGGTAAGTGGTTATCCCAACTATCTTTAAAGTCTATCACACATGCTTGCAACATATCCTTTAAAGTCATAATGGTCCTTTCTACTTGACCATCTATCTAAGGGTGGAAAGCTGTACTAAGGTAGACGTGGGTACCAAGACCCTTCTGAAATGCCTTCCATAAATAAGAGGTGAATTATGTACCTCTATCTGAGATAATGGACAATGGAACTCAGTTTAATCTGACTAACTCTCTGACATAGAGCTTGGCATAGTCCTCGGCTAAATAAAAGGTATGGACTGGTAGGAAATGAGCAGATTTGGTCATCCTATCTACAATGACCCAGAAAGAATCGTGCTGACGATGAGTACGAGGTAAACCCATCACAAAATCCATGTTCATCTCCTCCCACTTCTAAGTAGGGATACTGAACTCCTGCATAGCCTCACTAGGCCTCTAATGCTCAATCTTAACCTACTGACATATTGAGCACTTGGCTAAAAACTTTACGATGTCTCTCTTCATTCCACTCCACCAATAGATCTCCTATAAATCATGGTACGTATTAGTGTCCCCTAGATAAATAGAGTAATGCGCACCATGTGCTTCTATAAGAATCTGCTGTCTTAGGTCATCTACACCTGGCACACATAGCTGACCCTGACAAGGCAATACACCATATCCCCCTTG
>NW_025855617.1:0-1686 GCF_002878395.1 Capsicum annuum
CTGAGGAATAGAGTATCAAAAGCCTGAATTCATCACAGAGAGCTAAAATAAGGACCTACATGACATAACCCAAATTTCAATGATCATTAGGAGTGTAGCATATGTACTGGAACTGAACATACTATAAAACATGAGTACCTGCATGACCTGAGTTTGGAGTTCATGATGTCATGGAACATGATTTGTACTGCTGAGTAAGCTAGAACTCCTCTTGCTAGGAACTGGAAACATACATAATTCTATGAAAGGTTCATGAATATGAGCTATGATCCTGAGGCTGACACGTAAGGCATGAGTAGATATCATTATGACAAAAAAACTTTCCACTGAGATAAGAATAGGTCAGGAATCATCCTCCCTTACTGCTCTTCTACACATACTAGCACTACTACTAGAATCTAAGAGCCTGACTTAGTTACTTGTTCTATCATCTCCCCCTTAGATTTAAGCCATCATTCTAAGTCTGTGGACCCCTTTTTATAACTCTAAACTAGAATACAACCACTTTACTCTAGAGCCCGAGATATGTCAATACACATAAATACTAAACTCACCATGAAAGCCTGCACCTGAAAGTGTAGAACTGGATGCTAGTTGTAACACCCCACATTTTTTATCTAGAGAGCGAACCGTTATTCCTACGTGCGTGAGCTCTAATTCCATGGCTTATATTTAAATTCATGTGTCATGATCCTTCTCCTAGTAGGTGAATTGATTATGAGGTGAGAATTTTTCCAAAAAATAACTTGGAGAAAAGGTGAGCTAAGAGTCATTCATTCACCCAAAGTTTGATATTCGATTTTACAAGGGTCTAATTTGAACGCGTATAACTTCTGATAAACATAAAATTTTTTGGCTCAAGACCCACTAAATTGTAGATAATTGAATTAGATTTCCAACAATATCAATTTTTCCAAAATTCGATATCCAAGCAAAAATTTACAGCCATTTTCATGAAGAGTCACTAAGCCAAGGCGTTATGCCCACGACGCGCGCCCCATCACCCCCAACTATTTTCCATGTTATGTTTTCACATTTTAAGGGAAAAAAGAGTCCTTTACTTCACCCAAATTCCGTCCATAACCCTTAAATTCATTCCCCAAAGGAATAATACACCTCATTACCCAATTTCTCTCAAAATCCAAACCCTAATCCTTTCCCTCAATATCAAGAATCGAGATGTTAAGTTCAAGATTTCAAGAAAAGGATCAAGATCTGGGTTCCATCTTTCAAATGTTATAATATAAGGTATGTGGGACTTATATAAACATCATGGGCATAATTTTCCTTTGTTTTAATTATAGAAAAGATCCCCAATCGTGTTTACAAAGAAAGAGTTTTGGAATTGTTTGAAAAGTATATGTCATGGAGTTGTTATAAAGAAATTGTATGTTGTTTTGAACCTTCTATCATAAATTTTTAGTATAACTATACATCTATGCTTTTGAGGTGTAATGAAAGTTTGAATGAGAGAATGAATGATTAAAACTCGCTCTTGTATCATGATATTTTTTATTTACATTGTTATGGGTTGTTCCAAAGGGGTGAATGTTTGTCTAATGATCATGGATTGGTATTTTTTATATGTATAACATGTTGAGGGAGTGTTTTCACATGATGAATGTTTACTGTGTCAAATTAATATTTTCCTTCGGTTTTGAGTAATGCAAATATAAAATGACCACC
>NW_025855618.1:0-1093 GCF_002878395.1 Capsicum annuum
CCTTATTCAGCATACTCATGTTATTCAGTCAGTATTGTCTATGTATATGAACCCTTGCATTTAGCCTTACCTCATCTAGCATACTAGTACATTCTTACGTACTGACACATACTTTTTTGCGCTATGGTGTCTTATACCATAGGTTCAGACATAAGGGCTCCCGAGCATCCTTAACAGTTCAAATCCAACCAACAGCAGTAAACTAGTAGTGAGTCCTCATCATTCGAGGATATTCTTTTATTTTATTATTTCATTAGACTTATTATTTCAGTAGATGAAGTTAGTTGGACGATTGTCCCATCAACTCCTATTCGGAAAACTTAGAGGCTTTTCAGACTAGAGTATTTTCAGGCAGTTGTTTTTGTCTTGGTATTGTTATACTATATTGTCAGTTTTATTACAGTATTGAACCTTATGGAATTTCAGCCCATTATTCTACATTATATAGTATTGTTATTTAGTATTTGCAACAGGTAGTAAACATGGGTTAGATTATGGTCCGTCAAGATTATGAGCACCGTGTAGCGTCCGAGGTACCAGACTCAGGGTGTTACACAAGCTCAGGAGCATAATGAGATAGTTGAGTGAACTTTAATGCAAACTTCTTAACACTTATTTTACACTATTTTAGGTTTAAAAACTCTTCAGCCTTAGCCTCCTACAACTCTTTAGGAAAGAAGTGACCAAGGAAAGTACCCAAGAACTCTTCCAACACTACCGGCTCAATATCTTCACCCCTTAACTCTTCTCACTCCTCGTACCACTGATAAGCCACTTCTTTCAATTGATAAGCTACAAACTCGACCCTCTCTAAATCACTAGCATGCATCACCCTGAAGATTTTTCATCTCATTAATAAACTCCTGAGGATCCTTCTCAACCTTAAATCTTGTAAAGTTTAGGGAATTCAGCCTCACAAATTGGCCAACTCAAGTGGCCTCAGACGAGTTAACAACAGGACCGACATGATCAAGATGATGAAACTGGGAGGCTATATTCCAAGTAAGCATATGGATGGACTGATGGAACTCAGCATTCAAGATATTTCCCTAAGGGAATTGAGTATGAGTATTATCAGCTCAAGGAGGACTAG
>NW_025855619.1:0-1089 GCF_002878395.1 Capsicum annuum
GTGTTTGATGTATTATGAGGTCATTTCTATTCTTATTCTTATTCTTTATTTTTTGGGGTCATCTTCATAATTTTCCTCTAAGTTGCAAAATTATTTCAACTAATTCGTAGACTAAAGATGATAAAAAAAAGATATTTTGATGAATACAACTAAGAAGAATAATCTGAATCATAATAAATCTTTTGTAGGTGTGACTTGTGAGCTATCAGTATAAGAGTCTTTTGGGCGTTAAAATTCTTTCATGTTTATTTCTGTTATATGCTTCATTTGAATTTAACTTTTTAAAGTATTTATAAATTAAAAGATTATTTTTTATTAATGGTTATTAGGAACATATCGAACAAGAATATATTAAATCATGTAATTGTAATAGCTTCATTTTAGAAGCCACAATTATGACTTTGGAAACTTTATAATGTAGTAAGATGCTATATTAGTTGCTTTAATTATGTTTAAAGTTAAAGCTCAACATGTCAATGGGTTCTCCTCTTTTAATAATTTCTTGTGTAGTTTTTAAAATTAGAATATTTTGATTGAAAAATTTGACGTGATACACACGTGCAAAGAACGTACACTAAACTAGTATATATATATGTGTGTGTGTGTGTGTATAGACAGAGAGAGATGTTTAAAAAGGATATTTTAGTAATTTCACTTTAACATTTGGAGTTCATGATGGCACGTACCATAACCCATTAATAGGTAAGCCGACACTATAACCCATATCTAACGCAAAAGGTTACCTTGGTGGAATCGTCCAACATGAACCCTATATAGGAAAACAATATAACTACAATATTCCGTAAACAAAACAACAAACATTCGAATACCAATCCCATCACCTGATAGTATAAGTACAAGAGCAACTCTAAATTCTACAACAGAAATTACAACTCGAAGTCCGATAAACTTAAATAGATTTATACAATTATATAAAATACAAAAGACAAAGTAAGGATAGAAGGGAAAGAGGGAAACTCAAACTCCAAGAGCTCACCTTGTCTCCTGATGATCAACACGACACAACATCGACTTAACGGTAGCAACTAGAACTCGGGTCTGCACCAAAAACGTACAAAAGTATATTAT
>NW_025855620.1:0-1885 GCF_002878395.1 Capsicum annuum
ATTTATGGTTTTCAAAAAGTGCCCATGTGTTTTAGAACTATTTCATGATGATATTTTTTACAAATGATCTCCAACTATTTTATTTATATAAAAGCTTTATTTTGTATTTCTTTGCGTACCAGTACATATGTATTGACCCCCCTCCTCCCTCTAAGTTCTATGGCTCAGTCTAGGGGTCCAGAAAAATAGTAGATTTTATCATATAGAGTTGCAGTGTTCAGTTGGTGAGCCTTCTCTATTTTGGGAGGCCTGTCTTTTCAGATTTATGTCATTTATTTCTGTTTTGGTCTACTTGGGGCCTTGTTCCAGTTTCAGACAGTTGTCAAATTTTCTTGTAATAGAGATTTCACTGACTGAGTCAAATATTATTTAGATGTAGTTGATTGACATTTTCCATACTTATGATGATTTCAGAATTGACCATGTTTCCATAGCAGATTATGTTTTCATATCTTTTTTTATAATATGAATGTTGTGCATGATTACCAGATAGAGAGGGGCGTTTTAGGCCTACATGGTTTGGGATGTCCATCACGGCTTGGCCCTAGCTTGGGTCGTGACACGCAGTTATTTGGGCCTGATCTTGTTCATCATGCAATGGAGGATGTGAAAATCATTAGGGAACAACTCAAGACATCTCAGAGTTGTCAAAAGTCCTACATCGCTGTTAGGAAAAGAGATTTAAAGTTTGAGGTTGGTGATTGGGTGTTTCTCAAAGTTTCTCCCATGAAGGGAGTCGTGTATTTTGGGAAGAAAGATAAACTGAGTCCTCCTTACATAGGGTCATACTAGATTTTGAGAATGATAGGGGGAGTTGCGTATGAGTTTGAGTTGCCTTCAAATTTGGATTCTGCTCATCCGGTATTTCACATATCCATGTTGAATAAATGTATTAGAGACCATTCATTGGTGTTGCCTATTGAAGAAATCAAATTGATAGACTCCTTATCCTTTGAAGTAGAGCCCATGACAATCTTGGATCACCAAGTTAGAAAATTAAGAAGCAAAAACATAGCTCAGTTATAGTGTTGTAGAGAAACCAGAAAATTGAAGAAGCTAATTGGGAATTAGAAAATGACATGCGAGCTAGATACCCAAACTTATTTGATCCTGTGAATGATGAAATAGAAGGTACAATCTCTATCTTAGTTTTGTATGCCTTAGTATGCTTGAAATCGTGCTTGTCTTTGTTCCGTGCCATCATTCGGGGACGAATGATCCCAAAGGGGGGATAATGTAACACCCCATAAAATTTGTGCATGTGTTAGCTTCTAGTTGTATGCTTTATACTTTAAGTACCGCAGGATATTTATTATAATGAAAAGCATAGTCTTAGGTGTATTTAAGATACCCCAAAACTCTTTTCATTCCCATACAATGATTTTTGTTGGGATTAATCGTGTACCGACTCAACTTACTAATAGCGCATGGAATGTCTAGTTGTGTACAATTCATTATATATATTAAACATCCTAATACTCTTACGTACTCCAATTGTGAGTCACTTTCGCCTTCATTCTTTTGAAGGGCGAAGCTCAGTTCCAATGGAGTCTTGGCAATACTAAATTCTAAATACTTGAATTTGTCAAGTACTTTTTCGATATAATGAGACTGTTACAATGCCAACCCTTGTGGATTTCTATGGATTCTTCTTTCTAAGATCACATCTGTAACTCCAAGATCTTTCATATCAAACTTGCTCTCGAGCATTCACTTTGTGGCCTTTATGTGAGAAATGTCTCTACTGATGATCAACATATCATGTTCATATAAATAAACAATGACTTGGTGATTTAGAGTGTCTTTAATATAGACGCACTTATCACATTTATTTATCTTGAACCGTTTGCCAACATGGTTTAGTCAAACTTTATATGCCATTGTT
>NW_025855621.1:0-2758 GCF_002878395.1 Capsicum annuum
GTCAATTCTGAATTCAACATAAGTATGGACACTGTAAATCAACTACATCTAACTAACATCTGACTCAGTCTGTAAAATCTCTACTACATAAAAATCTGACAAATGTCTGAAACTGGGACAAGGGCCCCAGTAGACCAAAACTAAAATAAGTGACATAATCTGAAAAGACAGGCCTTCTGGAATAGAGAGGGCTCACCACTGTACAATCTGATCAGCTATCTGAATTATCTACTGCTTATCTAAACCCGTAAACTGAGTCTCAGAACCTGAGAGGTAGGAGGAGGGGGTCAATACAGATGTACTGGTATGCAGAGTATATCCAAAATAATCATTTATTATTCAAAATTTATGAGAGCAATTTAAAACAATTCATAAGTATATCAAATAGTAAGAATTCACATGGGCATTTTAAAGACTCTGTAAAAATCATCTCAACTTTGAGAAATCTGTGTTACTTCTGCGCTAGGTGGTATACCCTACAACTTTAAAAATTTTTATGGGCTATATGGAAACTGTCATTAACTCAGCAATGAAGCCCCCAACCCAAGTGTACTGCAAGAGTCGGAGTCTCTGAATCTATTAAGCCAGATGGCCGCCGCCAGCGTACAATAATAATCTATCTGTATTGGTAAATACGATTTCAGGCTAAGATTTGCTTGAACTCGTGCCTTCTTTGGGTAACCACCTAACCCTCTTTAAGCCCTTTTTAAAACTCTATCAAAACATACCGTCTCTGAAAACATACTCTGAAAATATGCTCTAAAAACATAATCTGTTATGGCATAAATGCATATGGTATCGTCATGCCATTGACTTGAAAGTCACATCTATGAGCCATTATTAGTCTATCATACATCTCTATATTCAAAACACAAGTTTTGAGACCAGCATTTCAATAATTCAATTTAATGAATCCTTTTTTTTTTCAAACCTCATGTAGACAAGTGCAATTCTTTCTCGTACACTTAAGAACATATTGATATCAAGAAACACCCTCTCAACAATTCCAAATCATGTTCAAATGCCAGGATATTGGAAAAACATTTTTCAAATCACAAAACCATAATCTTTAATTCAATACAAGAGAGGGAGTTCATAATTTTTTGCTACCAACAATCTTAAATCTCAAATTCATACATATACATATATATGTAAATCAATTTAGGGGAAAAGACCACAAGGCCAAAGCAATATTAGCATTGAAACTTTCAAAGTGCATAATCAATAATATAGTTTTCAAAACCCCCATAAAATACATGCATCAAAACCTTTAAATCATGCTTTAACAATTTCAAGCCCATGTAGTTTTTAGGATAAAACCCACGTACCTCGATTACGAAGAATAAGGGATGATCCTTGAAGCCTACGGTTTGAGGATTCCAAATCTTCAATTAATTTTGAAAACTCACGGTTGAATCTTGAGTTTCTTGAAGGAGAAGTATATGAAATAGGGTTTTTGTTTTGAGGAAAATCTTGAGAATGTCATATATTTTGCTTGTAGAGGTCTTAATCTACTGTTTGGATATTTTAAGAGGCTTGGAAAAAGTCCCAATTACCCTTATTAACTTCTGAACGAAGCTGGAAAAATTAAACTGGGAACCCGATTTTATGGACCACCACGATGTGCCACTATCACGGTGGCTCACTGAAAATTGACAAGTGAGAAATTGGGATCCTCCGCGACGCGCCACTATCGCGATGTCCCACTGAAATTTGATAATTTATAATTAAACCCTCTCCGCGGCGCTCTAAACAGAAGAATGATGATGTTTTACGACTAGTACATAAAATAGCCATAACTTCTTCACCGAGTGTCCGTTTTGGACGAATCGTATATCGACGGAAAGCTTATTCAGTCATCTACGTAATGAAAAGTTGAAATCTAATGGATTAAACAGGGAAATAAGTATAAATCATTCTATAAGCCAATGCTTGATATTTTAGGGACAAAAATTAGCTAAGAAAAACTTTGGGGCATTACACCTTCCTAGTGAAGAGATCCTGAAAAACACAAAAATCAGGATAAAACTTAACTGAACAATTCAATTGCTTAGTTAGTTTTGCCACAGATAACAGATTGAATTTAAATTCAGGAACAAAAACTCATTATGCACTTTAGTTCTTGAAGAGATACTACTAGAACCAATGTGAGATATTTTACTTAGTTCACCATTTGGTAACACCACTTGTTTTAATTTTCCTATGTGTGTTAATGTGTTAGTATCAAGCATAGACTTATCATATGCCATATGATTTGTAGCCCTTGAGTCAATAATCCATCTTGGAGGATTAGTGGTGATAGTCAGAGCACTATAGATACCTGTCATATGAGCTGAATGAGTAGTTGCATGGTCTGATTCTTGAGCATTGATAGTGTCTTTTTTGAGCAGCTGACATAAATGTTCATATTGGGTCTGAGTGAGTCTTGGACCTTCACTGTACCTAGCTGGTTTCCTTGTGTAGAGTCATAGTGCTGAGTTGGCACATGATCAGCTCCAGCCAAAGTAGTAGTCCTATAAATGTTCCCTTGATTATAACTCTGATATTGACCATATTTACCTGATTGAGACTAATCTTGTATAATAGCATTGTGTACAGCAGGCTCTCTTCTGAACTTATACCTGTTGTCAGAATTGATTCTTGTCTCATGTTTTTCAGCATAGTGTCTAGGCTCATGCTTCTCCTTTTGTCCAAACTTTGGATGATCTGGTGCATATTCTATCAGTTGATAACAGTCCACTTTATAGTGTCCCATAAA
>NW_025855622.1:0-1861 GCF_002878395.1 Capsicum annuum
TTTCCTACCCCAATCTAAATAATTAGGCCTATTTAGTTTGTAATCTGTAATATTGGATAACACTGGAGTAATTTCAGCGATGGCAGATTTATCCTCAGACATTTTAACTGATGTTTAGCCACGAAATTGATTGAGAAAAGCAAAGGATCAACCAAACTGGTTGACGAGAGCAATAAATTGACACCCAAACTGAAACAAGCAGCCACAGAAGCACAAACCAATTTCCAGATTTAAAGTCACAGATGCAAAGGCAAAAAACAAACCTGGAAGTGAAGAGAATATCCCCAAAAAGTGATTTAACACCCAAACTGAAGAGACAAACAGCAAACCTAGACGTATATTTCCAGATCCAAGTAACCGAAATCTTTTCCCTAGAGGGCAGGAAAAGTTTCGAATTTTCTGAAACAAGATCTTGTGCCCTAGTGGCTCTGATACCATGTAATCAACAGAAGTCCTTATTATATTAATCTGAATTATATGTATATATAGTAGTAAGAGGCTCTATCCAAGGTAAGAAAATATCCTACGGATCTCTCCTATGATGCAGCTAATTATATAAGTTAATAAAATATATTTTACAATCTTCCTACTATATTCTGTAACAGAAAGTGTTGATGGAATTAGAACAATGCATAAATGACACATTTTGTGTTGTTCAAGAACTTGAATAAAGCAGAGGAATGTCTCATTAGTTATAACTAACCATTCATTAAACAAATTGAATTTGAGATAAATATAGAATGAGAGATATCAATTCTCAACAGATGGGATGGTTTTCCGATTAACATTTCAGAGCGTGAACTTCTGAGACAATATCATAAAGATACTGTGTCTTGGATAGTGTTCGCTAGTATTATTCTATTGGGCATTAGCTAATGGGAAGATCAAGAAACTGTAGTTCATGAGTTAACTTGCATTCAACAGGATGCATCATTGCTTAGAGTTAAAAGTTTGGAAATCTTAGTCGATCTTTTGTGTACTAGTTGTGATCTTGTCACGACCCGAACCAGGGCCTGGCCGCGACGAGTATTTCGAACCATGGAGGTCCGAAACACCCCTATCTGTCTGGTAATCATGCACCTAATTCATATGATCAAAGTAATGCGGAAGAAACACAATAATTCGGAAACATGGTCATAAATATGAAAAGAAACAATAACAGGGAAATAAGGTTCCCCCAACATCAATCAACCTCTAAACAACTGTGTGTGTTTTAGGCCCTCTTTTGCATTTTTCTTGCACACTCCAAGCCTCGGGTTCATTACACTTTCACACGTCCATCCTTGTGGTCGTACTTGTATCAGCCTCTCCTTCTTGAAAAGAATTCGACCTCGAATCCGTACCTTACAAAATCAAGAGAAGGCAAACAAGCACACATCCTTATGACATGAGGGGTTAGGGTTAGCAAAAAAATAACACATCAACATGCCATGCCGAGGCGGAACAAACTTAAAGTATAGCCACAGGTCCTTTGTTTTAATCATGAAAAGATTATTACAAATGCTACAAAGAAGGTGGCTCGGGCAAGCATCAAGACAAAAGGAAAATAGGCCAAGAGTAATCCTTTCCCACCCTAAGATGGTACCGGGATCAAATGGGTGGAGTAACCAAGGACTTAGGCCTCGGCCACTCTCACTTTCCCCTAAGGTGTCGTCTTCAAAATTAGGCATACCCTCTATATCCCTGTGGAAAATATCATAAGCACAAAGAGGATAAAGAAAGGTGTCACACGAGTCAACTCCAACTATGATCTCCTTATGCATGTACTCACTAGTTTCAAGTCCAACAACACTAGTAGGCTTAACATAGGAAACACATAAAGAAGAAGTAGATGGAATTTCTAAGCATGCAACCCTTTCTC
>NW_025855623.1:0-1161 GCF_002878395.1 Capsicum annuum
ATAGTGAAAAGGACTTTCTTTTCACTTTGCACTTCTACTTATATTAATCCGAGGAAGAAAAGATATGAAGGTAAAGATATGAAATACCTTCATTGGGTTTTTCTTTGCGACTTATATCCAATTTTACGTTTACAATTTTTCATCCCCTTGCACTGCAATTCTACAAGCAAAAACAAAATAACTATATTAGTTACTAGTTCGTTCATTCTCCTTTAATAGTTACGTAAAATCTTTACCATAAGTAGATGCATTTAAGTGATACTTCTCTATACATATATGTACGATGTATCCTTTCCAGACCTAACCATAGCTACTGATGCCCCCATTTGGACAAACGATGACGTTCACTTGATTTTGCTAACTTTTTATGTTAAATTATGTCATTTCATCGTTATTCTTTTCCTTCCTCAAAAGAAGAGAGGAACAATTAACATATCTGATTCTATAAGTTGAAGACAAGATATCAAAATTGGAAAAAGGAAACATTTTATATCAAATCAAACTTTGAGCGGAACTGAAAATTTCGAGCAAACCAATATCCAAATTAATAATTCACATGACAGCTAGATTTAGTTTAATGAAATAAAATTAAGAACTTTAAATTAATGCTCCAAGAAATAATTTAAAATGTTGCTATGAAGACATCGACCTTGAAAATCAAGAATGCATCAACAACTCCAGTTTCATCTTGATCTTCGCCAACTGGATAATAGTCTCCGAAATTATCCCCATAAACCCATGGACAAGTTGAAAATTTTGCGGCAAATAGGGTGGATTATTTCGGGGTAATATCCTACACGTGCAGCCATTTTTATAACCTTTAAGAAATGGTGCTCTAACATAACAATCTTATTCGCCAATGCCTGACCACGAAATTTCACGTTGGGAACTGATGTAGTCAATGAAGTTCTTTGAATAAGGAGGATGCGGAATTACCCCACGACAAATTGAGCCTACATCCACTTTGCCTCTCAACAAAAGATTTAAATTTCTTGAAATTGCTAAATGTTTCAGATTTAAATTTCAAGAAATATATCCAACTCATACGACTATAGTCATCAGTAAAAAGCAAAAAGTATCGACTTCCCCCTAAGGACTCAACACTCATAGAACAGCACAAATCTGCATGAACTAACTCAAGACAAACAGAAGCTCTCCAAG
>NW_025855624.1:0-1877 GCF_002878395.1 Capsicum annuum
TGATATTTGGTAAACTCAGGGATACTAATCAAAGAACTCCATGATTTTAAAACAGACTTGAATCGAGCCTTGAGAGAATTTCAGTTGGCCAATAAAGGTTTGTGGGGTTGCTTTGATTTGGGTGTTGGTGGGATGCTTCATCAGATACCGGTTGTTTTCTTGATAAGTCGAAAACCTCAGTTTCACAACTTGTTTGTTCTTCTAGTTCCAGCTTTTCCATAACTTCTTGACTGATTAATCTGTTATCTTGTTCATCAGATTCTGAATTTTCCTGCTTTACTCCATTATTCTCTCCATTTAGTTTTTTCCACAGGTAGCATTTATATAAATGTTGGAACCGATAAATAAAGAAAGGGAAAGAAAAAACAATGAAAAAGCTTGACCAAATGTTCAAATATTAACAGAGGCTATAAATGCTAAATGATTCTTTTTTCTTCGATGAGAGCGTAAAAAAACTTTCAACAGTTACAAAGCCGGTCTTACTAGGAGAAATGGTCAATTGTGATGTAATTTCAAGGAAACATAAAATACGAGCTCCTCCATATTTTCTACATATTATATAACAATAGAAAAAAAGATAAATATATTGTTGTGAAATGATTCAAAAAGATTCTTGACCAAGTCTTCAGGAAGTTAGTGAGTTGTTAGTTAGTTTCCTATATTCTAGCAAGTTGGATAGTGCTGCAGATTATTAGCTAGTCAATAAATTAGTGGGTTAGTGGACCTAAAGTTTAGAATTTTCAGTTTATTGTGAGCCTATTTATAGGCATGTCTCTATACTTTCATATGCAATCAGAAATAAAGAAATCACTGCAGTATTTTCTTCTCTTTGCTCTGTTTCTGTCCAGCTATTCATTTAGCTTCTTTTTTTCCTTTCCAACAAATCTGGTATCAGCGTCCGGTTTCTTTTTGAAATGGCAGTGAATCGTGAGGTTTCGCAACCACTCATGCCAATTTTTACTGGTGAAAAGTATGAGTTTTGGAGTATGAAAATGAAAAATCTTTTCAAATCGCAGGGGGTTTGGGAGCTGGTGGAAGCAAGCTTTGTGGATCAAGCAAGCTCTGACAAGGAGGCAGACAAATTGAAAGGGATCAAAAAGAACGACGCCAAAGCATTGTTCCTGATTCAACAAGCAGTGCATGACACAATTTTTGCAAGAATTGCAGCAGCAACTACATCTTCGGAGGCATGGAATATTTTGAAAAAGGAATTTCAAGGTTCAGCCAAGGTGATTACGGTAAAATTGCAGACTTATCGTCGTGACTTTGAAACTCTTTTTATGAAAAGTAATGAATCTATTCAGACATATTTGTCTAGAGTTTATTCTCTTGTTAATCAAATGAAGTCTTATGGTGAAGATATATCTGAGGAAATTGTTGTAGCAAAAGTTTTAAGGAGTCTTACTCCAAAGTTTGAACATATTGTTGCCGCGATAGAGGAATCTCATAAATTATCTGATTATACTTTTGATAAACTAATGAGTTCTTTGCAAGATCATGAAGAGAGGATCGTAAGGTCACATGAGAAAAATGAAGAGAAAGTATTTCAGGTAAAGGGGGAGTCCACTCCTAAAGAGGATAAGTTAGAAAACTTTGCAAATCGTGGCCGAGGCAGAGGTGGCTTTCGAGGAAGAGGTCATGGAAGAGGCCAAGGAAGGAGTCAAGATAGAGGAGGATCAAATGAAGAGAAGCATAACAGAATGTTTCTATGCAATTACTGCAGAAAATTAGGTCATAAAAAAGCTTATTGCTGGCAAAAACAAAAGGATGAAAATAGCCAAGCAAGCTTTGCGGAGGAAAATGATGATGAAAGTAAGCTGTTCATGGCCTTTTATTGTGAAAAAGAGACTCCTAATGATGTTTGGTTTTTGGACAGT
>NW_025855625.1:0-2137 GCF_002878395.1 Capsicum annuum
AAACTCCAACTCTTTAAATCAGCACATGTTTATTTCCTTTAGTTTATCTTAATTAGCCACCCATCCGGTCCTTCCTTGATTTTTGCATGCTTGTCTTTAATCATCCATGAGTTTGCTACAAGTTTCTGCTACATGAGACAGTTTGTCTGTGAACCAGCTTGACTGACATGTTTCATATCACTTTGGTTAGTTTGTCAATCATCAAAACTACATCGTACGTCCCAAGTAGCTTTCTACCCAAAATAAAGTTAGTGTGTGTCAATTGATAGATTAACACACACCAAAAGCTTTTAAAATCTACAACTCTTGTTATAACGCTCATTTGACCAAAAATAAAGGCTCTCCCTGCCCCTCCAAAGAAACACAATTTATTTAATAGGTCATCATGAGAATGGCCAGTAAGTTTTGCCCAAAAATAATTTAGAGCCCAAAAATCCCTCACTTTCTCTTTTAGAAAAATAAAATAAAGTCCAGCCTATCTTTATACAAGTAAAATGTTGAAAATGATGGGGGAAAACAAATGCTCATCTACTCAATTTCTTTTAAATTTCACAAATAGTTCAATTGTGGCTTTCATCAAATCACATTGGCCTAATCAAATCATGTTGCTTTAAAGTAATTTGATGATCTTGCTTTTTGTTAGTTGCACCTTTCTTGGAAACTAGCTTCACAGAAAGGGTTGCACGTCTTGCTTTTACTATCATATCAAGAGTTCCTCCATATGTTTTTTTGGGGTACGATGTAGTTTTGATGATTGACAAACTGACAAAGTGATATGAAACATATTAGTCAAGCTGGTTCATAGACACACTGTCTCATGTAGATGAAACTTGTAGCAAAATCATTGATGATTAAAGACGAGCATACAAAAATCAAGGAAGGACTAGATGGTGATTAATTCAGATAAACTCAAGAAAATAAACATGTGCTGATTTAAAGAGTTGGAGTTTGACTACAACACTAAGTAGACAAGAGTTAGAATTGAAGAAGGAATCTCACTTGAAGTAGAACTCTATGCTATGAGAGTTCTGACTGAAGGGAGAGTTTGAAATAAAGAATGACTCTTTGAAGAGCTGTGCTTAAATAGAAGATGTATCATTCAGAGTAACTTACGCACTTACAAAGCTAAAAGGAGCAATCGATAGATTGAAGTGCTACTCAATTAGTGAAGAAATACAATTGAAGAACCTGGTCCTAGTATAGAATTTAGTTAAGAGTTTTAGCGTTGATTGTTAGGAGTTGTTTATTGTGTTGAATATTGATGAAATATTAGTTTCAGTGTGTTATAAACTGAACTAGGAGCTAGTCTTCGAGTTGGGGAAAACTTAGAGACTTGGTGAACACATACCTTGGGTGGTGTGTGTAGTTAGGAATTAAAGTTTATAATTCCTAGGTTACAAGAGTCTTGTAATAGTTGTTGTTGAGTCTCAGAGTTATTTAGTGAATTTGGGGTTAAATCCTGTAGAGGTATAGGTCATGATTTTTTACACCTTTTTGAGCTGGATGTTTTCCACGTAAAAAATTATTGTGTTCTTTACTTCCTGTTTTACTTCTTTCTTGGAACACGTCAGACAACTCATTCCATCTATAGGGCACGTACTCTAACAAGTGGTATCAAAGAAAGGTTGTCTTAAAAAAGGTTAACACCTAAGACAAAGATTACTATGATGAATTTTGCACCTCCTACTGGTAACAGTGAAGGTCAATCCATTATTAGACCTCTACTCTTTGATGTTTCTCACTTTATTTGGTGGATAGCAAGGATGGAAATGTTTCTTCAAAGTGTAGATTATGAACTATGGGACAGAATTACTGATAGACCAACAATTCCCATGAAGACAGTGGATGGAGATCAAGTTAAAAAGGTAAAGAGTGAATTCACCCTGGAAGATCTTGTTGCACTAAAAAAGAATGCAAAAAACAAAAACATTCTTGTTTGTGTTCTTGTTCCAACTGAGTACAATAGAGTGTCAAATTAAAATACTCCTAAACAAATCTGGAATGCATTGGTGAATGTACATGAAGTCACTAGCAAAGTGAGAAAATTCAAAATTGCATTACTCTTCACTGAATATGAGGCTTTCAAAATGGAGAAAAATGAGTCACTGCAATAAATGATAACTAGGTTAACTTTATT
>NW_025855626.1:0-2239 GCF_002878395.1 Capsicum annuum
GTCCAAACCCGAGAGTTTTAAGTCTTCAAGGCTTGTGGTTTTCGGGTTAACATCAATGTAAGCTTCCAAGCAACCTTCCATACACGGGATTGCTTCAATTCATGCTCAAAACGGGCCTTCCTTGCATATCTTTGTGCTCTCGGGGCGATCAAGTCTTGAGCCTTTAGGTGTTGGCCTCCAAAAATGTCATCAAAAGTTAAGGCGGCCATTTGACTTGTATCATCCTCCCCTCCTTAAAAAGGATTCAACCTCGAATCCATACCTTGCAAAATAAGAGAAAGGAAAAACAAGCACAACTTCCTCAAGGCATGAGGGTTAGGGTTACTATAATAAAAACCATCATCATGCAAAGGTGGGACATACTTAAAATATAACCATGAATCCGTGGTGTTAGTCATGAAAATCTTAGCAAAAACATCACAAAGGGCATGGTTATGACAAGTATCAAGAGATAAAGAAACTACAAAGGACTCAATGGTATCCCGAAGTCCCAAGGGTAAGGCCACCCGTAACTTAGGGACCATAAAGCATAATTGTTTCATTACCTCTTCAAGTGACCTCATCAATCGTTGTGCCACTATTGGTTTTAAAGTCCACCCAACACACATAACATAGTCATTAGAACAAGTGAATCAACCAACAAGTTTTCTACCTCTACATAATACAAATCCATAACTAGCATGGATGTCATCATAGGAAAAGAGGTAGTACAGGAAAGAACCAAGTGTAAAGGTATACACGGGTGAAGATAAGACATTTGAACACATACACATTCTTTCCTTCAAGCAAGTAGGCAACTTGGCATCCTCAAGTTGGTATTCATGTAATGTAAGCACAAGTGTGTCGAGCAAGGATACAAATTTAGAAACATTATCCCAAGGAGTCAATGACACCTTTGCCCTCAGGTTTTCAAGAAGGACTACACATTCCTTACCCGTAATAGTACTCTCATCTTTCAAAAAGAGATTTTCATCTTTAGGGGGAATGTTGTCACACCATAGTGGGTTAGCATATCGGCTATAGCTTCCAAGGCAAGCTATACCATCATGTTCACCACTAGGTTCATTAGGAGTGTTTATATCATCTTCAAACCAAACATTATACCTAAAGAGAGCATTATCCAATCCACTAGAAAATTTGGAACAAGCAAGTTCCTCACTCTCTAAAAGATCAATATCGAGTTTCAAGGAGGTTTCAAGCACAAAATTACCCCAAGAAGAGCTCTCGGGTTCACTCCTATTTCTTTGACCAACATTTTCAAATTTTTCACTCACTTAAGATTCATTAATCATATCACACATAACCTCAAGTGGTGGGTAAGTTTTACACACAAGTTAGTCAATATATTTTTCACGCGACGATGTACTTTCATTCAACACAATAGCTTCAACACTAGGTGGACACAAATTGATCTTGCAAGAAGAGTCAATTCGGTCATCTATAGGATCAACTACTGTATCCACTCACACACCATGTACATCATCCACAAATGGCAAATAATCAATATACTCACATGTAGGTAAGCTACTACTCACACTCAACAGCTTATTAGTCACACGATCATCATTCACATGCACAAAAGTGTAAGGGTTAGCTATTTTACCTTGAAGTTCATGAGTATGTTTGTCTTTACCTCGGTGTGAAGGTCCTTCACAAACTTGGGTAGCGACTTCCTTCGGAAAGCTCTCATCGCAAGTTGTTTGGATAATAGGAATTGGATTTTGTGGGAAAAGTTTAGGCAACAATTGGCGTAGCCTTTTAACGTGTCATTTCATATCTTCAAGATCGTCATTGATGCGATCAAATGTGGCATCGAGATTAGTGGCATCCATGGTACCTAAAGCAAAAGACGACAATAAACAACAACACAACAGACAAGATTAGTAGTAAAAGCTCCTTACCAACACTCGTATACACTCACCTTTGTGATTCCCACAATTGGAGCGGCGAATATTAAAAGTTGCTTATACTCCGATAGTCAATAAGATGTCAATTCTACTTGGCGACCGGAATAGATTCTTGTTTGATTGACTTAAGACACAAAATAAAATTTACTTATGAACTTGAAACAAAGAAGTTACGACGAGTTAAAGACGAGAAAAGCACATAACAAATGCCAAACACGAATGAACGAACACAAAGACTAACTAACAATCTAGTAGATGAGTACTAGTTTGCCAATTAGTATTGGAACCAAGGAAATTGAAACTAAGGAACAACAAAAGAAAACTATGAAATC
>NW_025855627.1:0-3039 GCF_002878395.1 Capsicum annuum
CTGTTTCGTATTTCGCAGCGATGGAGAGCCTTATAATTCTGGCGTGACTTTTCCGGAAACAAACCACGAACCGAACGGCGATCCAAACAAGGACGAGACGCCGGAGGTGCAGTGAGCTCAGACGGCGGCAAAGACTGACGACAGAAGAGAGATTCCGGCAATTTTTACCATTTTTCGTCAAAATCGACCCAGAAATTGAAGAAAATCAAGGACATATCGGGGTTTTGGGATTGAACGGGAAGGAGCACGATTTGTAATGGATTCCGGTGACCAGTTCGCCGAAAATAAAAAACTCAAAGGGGCGATCGGAACTCTGTCAAACGCCGATTTTGCTACTCTGTTCGCTGAACCTACGCCAATCACCCTCCATTTTTTTATTTACTGAGTGTGTGTGTGCGGTGACGGGAGTGTGAATTTGGTCAGTGTATGTGATGGTGGGTGAAGAGTATGATGAATGAAAAATTTTGTGATGGTGTCCGTGAGTATGGTTGTTTCCGATGAGGGTGAGTGAAGAAGATGAAGTTTTTGTTTTTCTGTAAAAATGGTTTCCGTATCTGTGTGAATGATGCAAATAGATCTTCAATGGAATGAAAAGTGAATGTGTGCTTTCTGAAGAAGGAGAAAAAAATGGAGAAAATCCTTGTTCTGTGTGTGTAAATTGGTTAGCCTCCTCCATATTCCCATGGATGTAGTGTTTATATTTGAGGTGAGAGTGGGTATTGGGGTAGGGTAGGTAGGTTAGGGTATGGAGTAGTGATGTGTTGTCCAAAATTGATAGGAGGGGTGGTTAATTTTGTTACAAAAGAATAATTGGGGATTAAGTTTGTTAGTGGGTTTGTTATTTTTTTGTATTTTTATGGGATATAATCATACAGGTGAGGGAACATGGTAAGACAGGGATAAAAATGTGTAACTTGGGTCTTCGGGAGGGACATAATTAGGTGTCTACATCATGCCCCCTTTGAATGTAAACACGAAGTCTTTTCAGGAAAAGAAGTAGACAGCGAGACCAAATTTTGACCCGACCATTATTCAAAGAAAGAAACAGAAGGAAGAAGGACAACCGGGTCTTGAATTAAGACATCCTTCCTACCAACATTATGAGAGAATCAGGTCACGGGTATTTCAAAGGATTGGAAGAGGTGGACTATACCTAGTTGGAGAGTCGAGTGAGGTTCCATCGAGGTTCCGGTCCGCGGCTCTGTTATTACATCAAAACAAAAATTACAAGTTAAAACATAAATGAAATTGCAAAATCCTATCTATACAACTTCTGCTGGCTCTTGACTCGACTTTTATCACCCTATTCTTCAGGCGGGCTCCTGACTTGTAATTTCTTCCAACTTGTTGCTTGGCTTTCAATTTCTTCGCTTTGTTGCTTGACTTTTCGTTTCTTCACCCTATTCTCCAGGCGGGCTCTTGAATTTCTATACATCACTTTGTTGCTTGACTTTTCATTTCTTCACTCCGTTCTCTAGGCGGGCCTCTGACTTGCTATTCCATCACCCTATTCTTCAGGCGGGCTCTAGAAACTCAAAATTAAAACAGAACGAAAATGATCCCAAACAAGAATTATAATAAAGTAGTATTTCATTTTCCAAAGCGTTGTCCCATTTTCCAGGAGGGTCCTGAACAGAAAGTAAAATTCCATTTTTTAGGAGGGTCCTGAACAGAAAGTAAAATTCCATTTTTAGGAGGGTCTTGAACAGAAAGTAAAATCCCATTTTTCAGGAGGGTCCTGAACATAAAGTAAAATCCCATTTTTCAGGGGGGTTCTGAACAGAAAGTAAAATCCTATTTTTCAGGAGGGTCCTGAACATAAAGTAAAATCACCTTTTTTAGGAGGGTCCTGAACAGAAAGTAAAATCCCATTTTTCAGGAGGGTCCTGAACATAAAGTAAAATCCCATTTTTCAGGAGGGTCCTGAACAGAAAGTAAAAACTCATTTTTCAGGAGGGTCCTGAATAGAAAAATAAAATCCCATTTTTCAGGAGGGTCCTGAACATAAAGTAAAATCCCATTTTTCAGGAGGGTCCTGAACAGAAAGTAAAATCTCATTTTTCAGGGGGGTTCTGAATAGAAAGTAAAATCCCATTTTTCAGGAGGGTCCTGAACAGAAAGTAAAATCCCATTTTTCAGGAGGGTCCTGAACATAAAGCAAAATTCCATTTTTCAGGAGGGTCCTGAACGTAAAGTAAAAATTCATGGATGTGCATTTCCAATGGTAGCTGTATTAAGTGAAGCGAATTTGCCCCTATATCAACAAAGAAAAGTTGTCTGTTAAAACTTAGTGGTGGCTTGCAGATCTTGGCTTCTCAGGTATCTGCCTAGCACTCGTTCCTTTCATCTTTGTTCCAAATCGCTAACACTTGCCTTGTCTTGCCGCATCATTGACCCTAATCCAGATTGAGGGAAATGAGTTCTGACTCAAACAATGGGTTTCCATTTTACCATGCCCCCTGAGGTGCACTCTTTTCCCAAATCTGAATGCTTCCACGGATCCAATAGTCTGTCGGTTGATAGACTTCCTTTGCTTCACGTTGAATTACGATCATATTTCTTTCCTGTGAATTTTCCTTGGCTTTTCCTCATATAATTGGAAAGAATGGTAGTAATTTTGAAATCCTTTCTCGCTTGTTTTGACACAGACTTGACTTAAAATGTAAAGAAAATGATGGTGACTTTTATTTTTGATAAATAACATAAAAAGACAAAAAAGTATGAATATGTAAATGAAAGAAAGGGCAATGTTCCATATTCAAAAAGAAAACTTATCTGAATACGACAACCGACTCCAATGAGTATGACATGCATTTTGGATTGAGCTGCCTGATCTTCCTATCTAGACTCCCCATTTGTTGTTGAGTTCGTACCTTTTGCCACTGAGCCACTTCTTCCAATCCATTGGACTCATACATCACATTCGATTGACGACATCTTAAAAGACTTTCGCCAGCAAATCTCTTTCTTCTCACTTTTCACTTTTCTCTTGAACTCTCCATCGCCTTACGGTGCCCGTGAGGGTTTTCACCAATAAGA
>NW_025855628.1:0-1600 GCF_002878395.1 Capsicum annuum
GATTGATTTTTCCTTCTTGTTGTTTGAGCGATCCCATCTTAAAAATCACTAAAACCTTCTTATTTTCCTTTCGATATTTGGATGCCATCTAGTCGGTGTCCACTGTTTGGTCGTCTTTATCGTCGTCAGCTTATTGGAGCTCGACTTTAAGCAGTTCAGCACTCTCTCTTAGATGTGTAGGGTGCATCAAATTGGTTTGTCTTTAGGATTGATAGTCGATATCGAGTTTTGGAGGGCGTTCGAAGTCAATTCACATTTTTTGTTAACCGCGAATCAGTAGCGGGTTTCCTTTTCTTTCTACGCTGATTTGGATTACTCGTTGTTGGGGTTTCCTTGCTTGAGGATCTCAGTTTTTGGACTTCTTTATTATCAATGAGAAATTCTCCATTAAGGTCCAATTCTCCTCTTCCCCCTCTTTTATTTCATTATTCATCGTGTTTGGTGCATCTAATTAAATATTTATGTGATTGTTGGATCTTTGTTGATGGTGAACGATTGTTCGTGTTGATTCTTTGATTATGAATCATGTGATGAAGGGATCTTGTTTAAAAAATTAAACTTGTTGATTTGGGAGTCGGGATCGAAAATTGAAAAATCGAAAGTTGAAGGTTGTTTATTCTGATTCATTACTGAATATTATTGAATTGGATAGTATCATGATTAGGCCATCGAGCGGGTAGGCAAACAGTAGGTTTGGGTAGATAAATTTAGAATTGGTGGATTGATGACATGTTTGAAATATGTGTTGGAATGGTTTTGTTTTATCGCATTTAATTCAATTGTATAATTTGGACGGGGAATACCCCGAAGTATCTGTATATATTTATTCACCGGAGAATGCCCCGAGGTATCATGTACCCAGAGGACGTTCGTGGTGAAGGCCCGAGGCGTCGGGTAGAGCATTAGTTTAGAATTAATTTAGCGTAGGTTTATATTTTTTGCATTTTTTATATACTCCGGGCTGTATAATTGGACTGGACATTACATTTTGGATTGTTTTTTTTTATTTTTTTGTTGTTTATTGTTTGATTGTTTTGCGTGCTTTTGTGTGGTTTATACATTTCGTAGTGCCAAAATGTTTGATACACTCTACCAAGCGACCGTGATTGAACCACGGGATTGAGGGGTGCCTAACATCTTTCCCTCGGTCAACAGAATTCCTTAGCCGGAGTCTCTGTTCGCAAACTAGTTTAAAGAGTCAAATGGTTTTGAAAAGGATTTTCCAATGGTGACTTGGCACACCAGATTATGCCAAGTGGCGACTCTGAATAAAAAAAAATGTAAATAATCCTTTTCTGAAACGAATTTTCATTTCTTGTCACTTAAATAATAAAATTCTTTCGAACTTAAAACATAATATTTTGGAGTACGTAAAAGGGGTGTGACATCTCTGGCAACTCTGCTGGGGACCAATGACAAGTTTTTAGAATTCGAGCTATTTTTTGAGTCGTAACGGCTTTGTTTGGCATTACGAGTGTATAAGCATTGTTTGTGATTATTGTTGGTGTTATTTTCACTTTTGTACATTTTCGTGCTCTTTGTTTATAGTATTTATCCTATGTGTTACCGCTTTATATCTGTCATCATGAGTCCACCCCCC
>NW_025855629.1:0-2911 GCF_002878395.1 Capsicum annuum
CATCTCCCCCTTGGGAGAAATCCTCTACTTTCTGATCTTTAACTGACTCTTTCAATATGACTAGACTGGGATCTCTATCGTGCTTTTATTTCACCTCGGAAACTAGAGATGACTCTGAACTACTCTTAACCCATATATTACCTTTCTCTAAATCAACTAGGCGGACACCTAGTCTGGCAACCAGATGGAATTCCTGAGCTAACTTCTTCTTACTGTCCTCAACATGAGCAACACTACCCATGAAAAGTCTACTGAAAGCATTAGCCACTATATTGGCCTTGCCCAAATAATAAAGGACATTCATATTGTAATATTTCAAGAGCTTTAACCACCTTCTCTAATGAAGGTTAAGATCTTTTTTGAGAGAATACATAGTGAAGGCTCTTATGTTTTGTGAACACATTTACATGAACACCATACAAATAATGCTTCCAAATCTTTAAGGCAAAAACTACTGCTGCTAATTCATGATCATGAGTCGGATAATTCTTCTCATGGGATTTAAGCTATCTATAGGCGTAGGCTATGACCTTACCATGATGCATGAGGACACAACCAAAACCTACTCTAGATGCATCACAGTACACCACAAACCCATCTGCACCATTTGGAAGAGCCAAAACTAAAATTGAGATGAGTCTAGTCTTCAACTCCTGAAAACTCTTTTTGCAAGGATCTGACCACTGAAACTTGACTTTATTCTGATTTAATCTGGACATAGGGGATGCAATAGAAGAAATCCCTCAACAAACCATCTATAATAACCAGCCAAACCCAAAAAATCCCTAATATCTGATGGAGAGACAAGGTAAGGCTAGTTTCTCACTGCTTTGGTCTATTGAGGATCAACCCTAATACCATCACTAAAAATGATATGACCAAGAAATGCTACTGACCTTAGCTGAAATTTGCACTTACAAAATTTTGCAAACAACTGATGATTTCTGAGAGTCTAAAGTACGATTCTAAGATGGTCTGCAATATCCTACTCATTGCGGAAGTAAACAAGGATGACATATATGAAAACTATGATGAACATGTCCAAGTAATGCTTAAAATGTAAAACCACACAAAGTTCCCTCATAGTTAGAGCCTTGGAGCGTGTCGAGTGAAATGTAATTCCGGCCCTAAAAGATTGAGAAAAGACTTTCCAAGTGATAGTATTTTAATTTGTTGAATTTTCCTAAAAATGAATTCTTATGGTATGTGAAAATGAGTTATCTTTCCAACGATACTCTTTTTGTAAAAATATGATGTCGGAGCAGAAAGATATGATCTTTTCCAGAAAGTAGTAAAATTGCCCAGGTACGATGGAGAGGTCCGATGGACCGCCGAACTAGCGACGGGCCATCGCACTCCACCGTTATAGGGAGTCAGAGGATGATTTCACTGGCGAGATGCGATGATAAGGTCTGATGGTACGTTGGGACTCTGACGGATTATTGCGCCCCATCATCGCGGTTGAGATAGAAACTCACTTTCTGGATGATGTCCGACGGCAAGGACAAACGGATCGTTGGGACTCCAAAAGACCATCACACCCCACCATTGCATGTCTAGTGCAGTATTTTATCTCAGTTTAAAAAAGGTATTTTGATTTTTTCCCACCCTTTTAACCCTAAAATCTAATCAAAACGAAGCAGATGGCTTCATTACTCATTTCTAACATAAGAAAGCTAGGATTTCCCTATTTAGATAAATCCAAAAAAAATCTTCAAGAAATACAAGATCTCACCATAGATTCTACAAATTGAGTTGAGAATTAAGTTCCCCAAGTCAAGTGTTGCAAGAACCCTCTCTCTTAAAGAAAAGAAGAAGAGGTTAGAACAAACTTGTTTATCTAATTCTATAATCTAAGGTATATGGGGTTTTAAACAAGGGTAATACTTTCATCCTTGTTACCAATGGCTTATTTAAACTATGATTTTCTACAATCTATGAGATTTTACATGAATTTGAATTAGGATTTTTACCCATTATTAATTATTGCAATATTTTGATGTTTTTTCATGAATTGAGAATTTAATGACATGATTTTTACATGTTTTCTTGAGAAATTACAGCTGGGTCTATACCCCATGATTTTAATCCTTTAGAATTTAATAGTTGAAAAGTTTGAAATATTGAAGTATATGAGTATGTTGAGATTTTGAGACAAATTGTTGTAACTTCCAGCTTTCAACATGAGTTATGAATCTATATGCTATCTATTATGACTTTTGATGAGTTTTAACTTGAGATTGAATTATGGGTTATTAAGTCCTAATTGAGATTTACAACTTTATGAACTCTTGTGCTATAAGCACCTATGATTTGAGTATTTTGAGATTATTGAGAAAAGTTTTGGCCTAATGGTCATTGAGTTTTGAATCCACTTTATTACACGAGATAGTAAATTTTACAGTTGGGTTCTTATTGAACCATGAGATTATTCTAAAGTGGATTTTCATGAGATGAGCGAGATAAAGTAAAGGGAGTAGTATTTAGCACCGAGTTGGGTAAGTTACTACAGTTTTTTGCCCCAAAAATACGTGCCATCATAGGTTTGAGATTTTGGGCCTAAGGCTGAGATATTGGGCCTGAGGTAAAGATAAGTGATCACTGAATTGAGGTTATACTCCATGGCAATAGTATGATGCTCCTCCCCAACGTGGGGTCTCTTCTTTAGGAGGACAAAATGTTGGACTCCATGTAGCTCGCATGGTTTATGTTGGTTAAGAGAATCTCCCTTGATATAAGTATTTTCCCTAAAGATTTGAGATAAGTTATTTTCTTAAATTATAGTCTTTTCCATTGAGAGAGAATGTTTTCCCTAAAGGTTGAAATGAGATAATTTCCTAAAATAAATGAAATGCCTTCAAATATGTTCCAAAGTTGTATGATTTTGAATTTCAAGTATTTAAGTTCAAAA
>NW_025855630.1:0-2844 GCF_002878395.1 Capsicum annuum
TATTTTTATTGCTTTATTTATCATTATGCATCTAGTTATTTATTTATTCATTTGGGCCTAGAAGTCAAAGTTGTAAATTAATATAGGTGAAGTCGATTATGAGCCAAAAGGTCCAAAAAGATAGTTTAGGACAAGATATGGGCCAAGGCTCAATAGATAGATTAGGACAGGTGAAGATGGGCTGAAAGCCCAACTAGATTTGGACAGGGCTGATAGATTTAAGCTTAAGAACCTAAATCACTTGTTTCGTCCCCCCTTTCCTTCTTTTTCTATGCTTGTTTTGCTAATTTTCTTAGAACTAGTTAGATTTCGTACAAAGTCGTTAAAAAACTGATTTTACATAAATATAAAAAATATTCCTTCATTAGTTTCTTTTCAATAATCAATTTTTCTTTTAGAAGTTAGTCAAAAGAAACTTTTTTCAAACAGTCCGGATAACCTCAAGTTAGCAGACATTTTAGGTGCCTTAAAAACCTTCCTAAAATGTTAATAGGAACAACTTACCTAGAATTCCAAAACTTAAATTATTTTTCTTTTTTGAATCATTTGAGTAACTTATAAACGTTTTTCTTGATTTTTCTAATTAAATTAAGTGGCGACTCTAAAAGTCATATTTTCGCAAAACAGAAATGGCGGCTCTACCGGGGAATTTAATTAGGTTCTAACCAAATGTTTGAATTTATATTTTGACTAACTGTTTAAACTATTTACGTGCTTACATGTTTCAATTCTGCAAAACTGTTTACGTGCTTATATGTTTCAATTCTGCAAAATTTAACTGTTTATTTCATGGCATAATCCTGCATGATTATTATATTATTTTAGGGTTTCGTGGATGTCCTGACCTTGTTGTTCAACTCCAAATAAAGTATTGAAAATACAATGGTTTATTGTCACGTGAGGCATCTGATGGCTGTTCATATTTCCAAACCCAAGTCGTCCGCTTGGGAACCTGGTTCAAACCCACTCTAGACACCTAGGATAGAGAGAAACCAAAATTCTCTTTTAGGAAAAAACCTAGGATGACCTAATATCTGAGGGGGTATTGGGCCTATTAGAAAACCTACCATGCGTCTATTGGCCATAAGCCAATTATAGATGAATTATATTTATGTGTTAAAGAAACATATGCTATTTAATCCAATCCATTATCCTTCGGGGGCAAGGCTAAGGCCAATAATAGAGTATCTAGGAGCTACTATCCCCTGCGCAGGACATTGTTCTTTTGTCACGTTATTACCCTTTTCGCTAAAGATTGTATCCCTTTCGTGCGAATTTTGTAAGAATCTACGCCTTTTAACCTATGGAGTTTTTTGGGACAATGGATTGGTTTTTTAAAAATATACTTTCTTCAAATATGTTAGGCCAACCCTTGGCTCAAAAGGGTCAACCAATTAGGATGTCCGTTTATTTCAATACGCTTGTGTGATATAGCTGTTTTATGTGCCTATACGGGTTATGTTGACTCAAATCAAAGGCGAATTAATCCGATCCCATTTTCCATAGGCACTTCTAGGCAGAAATATACACCCATTATACAAAAGTTCGACCAAGCATACTCCGAGTCTCCCAAGTCTTTCAGAAAAGTCTGCAATCATTCTTAAAACTTCTTAAAAGCTTGCTACCATTTCAAGAAGGTTGACTACGGACTCAGAAGAAACAATTATATTTTTGAACTACGTAGGGCCTGATTTCTTCCCCGTGAGATACGTAGGAAGCCTTTCGGCTCTGCCCCTATCTTAAAAAATTCTGTTGTCCTCTACTTTCTTGAAGGAAGAAGAAGAGTTGAACCTTCCTAACAAATTTCACTTATCCATATCATTGAACAAAATCCCGTTCATTGAAATTCTCGAGTCAACATTACTCCATGAATCAATTAGCATGAGATAAGAAACAACTTTATGTGTTTACTTACTGCCTTAACATCTTGCTTTGCTTATTACTAACAGAGTCTAACACATCAGCTTTTGAGTTGTTTTTACTCTGTAGGTAATAAAAACTATTCAGTGTTGACAAATGATCTTACTTCACTAGATCAAAGTGAATAAGAGATTCCCCTCTTGACTATAACTTTGTTACAGGAAAGAAAAAATGAATAGTAGTAAAAGTGGACTCTACTAGTCATTTTTTCAAAACCTATAACCAATGGTCTAGATGATGAAATAGGGAAAAATATAATGCTGCCATGGAAGAATTTTTCAGGACAACTAGAATCAAAGAAGATGAATTAGAGGAAACATTTCTGAACTGGACTTCCATTTCACTTATTACTCCCAGATCAATAAGTAATAAACATATAAAACCATTCAATGTTATGTCCTGTCAAGAGAAAAATGAATAAATCAACAAAGATAATATTGAATGGGAGACATTATCCCTAGAATTATCAACAGAAGAGCCAAAGAGTTCTAAAATCAAGAAAGTTTAACCTAGAAGAAACTAGGGTGGTTAATCAGGGAGACAACGACAGTTGAGAAAATTAGGGTCGATGCATTCTAGAAAAATAAGGAAGAAAGAATCTTGTCAATTATCTCAAAGGAAAGTGGAAGGTTGATCATTACTTTAAGACAAACACAACAAAAAACGTCACATCATCCACAAAAGCGTCATCCGAAGAAACCTCAATTCTATCCTAGTAGGATGGATAAGGGTATCCAGGCTAGATATCCTACAGATGGGTTTATGTACGAACTACATTTGACCTGAATTTCCAAGAAAAGGATACATAGGCAGCCTATGTGGGCTTCAGTCAACCCCTTGAAGATTTTATCTGTTCCTTTTATGTACAAACTATGTTTGACCTGAATTCCCAAGAAAGGGATACGTAGGCGGCCTATGTCGGCT
>NW_025855631.1:0-7090 GCF_002878395.1 Capsicum annuum
ATTTATTTCAAATTCATGCTCTCTTTTGTTGATCACAATATAATATGGAGTATCGAAACATTATCATGGGAATTTGAAATGAATTTATCATTCATATTTATCAAACTTCTATGAAAAATCTCAAATCACATATGCATGGTTTTAACCATTGAAGTATATAGGCAAACAATTCCCATGACATAAATAAAATGACTTAGAAATCGTATTGAAAGCAAGATATTAGCATTTGATTGAAAACCCCCATTTAAAAGCATGCATGTTCATAAAGACTACACCCATGAGATTTTTGGATAACCCCACGTACCTCTATTTCCAAGGATAATAGGTGTTTATTGAATCTTGCGGATTGATGAATCCAAATATGTAATTATCTTTGAAAACCTACGGTCAACTCTTGAACTATTTGGGTTTTTATTTTGAAACCCTAAGGAGAATCTTGAGCACTTTTGATGAAACAATATGTATTTTGGGATCCTTAGAACTAAATCTAGTGTTTTAGGGCAAAGCAAGGGTGGAAAAGGACCACTTTGTCCTCAATACGGAGTGTTTAAATCACCAGAATTCCTTACATAGGCGCCGCCCATCCCGTTGCCTATGTTCACATAGGCGCCGCCTAGGCTATCGCCTATGTTCGCATAGGCGCCGCCTAGGTTATCGCCTATGTTTACATAGGCGCCGCCTAGGCTATTGCCTATGTTTTCCAGTGGCCATGGGCGATTGGTTAGGCGACGCTTATCACTTTGAAGGGCTATAACTTCTTTCTCGGGTGTCGAATTTTTGCCAAATTGGTATCGTTGGAAAGCTAACTCGAATACATATCATTTGACATATAGTAGGCTTCCTAATTCGCCATATACAGAGAGTTATAGTCAATGGAAGCTGACACACTTTACAACGTCTACTAAAACTTAGTCGATCAAAATAGTTCCAACTCATCCTTGAGTTGAAGGACCTCTATGGTCTAAATTCAAGATTGAGCAGATTCACATGCTACACAATAATTAACATGCTGTATTGGCATAGAATTTTATGGTTTCGGGATTAGCAACGCATCGAAATTATGGTCTATATTATAGCCCAAATTGTGGGGCGTTACATTATCCCCCCTTAGGATTATTCATCCCCAAATGATGATGCGGGACACAGATAGACACGATTTCAAGCATAATAAAGGACTAGGAAAGATACGATAGGAATAGTACCTTCTGTCTCCTCCTCCATCGAAGCAAAAAAATTGGGATATATTATTCTCATGTCATCTTCTGACTCCCAAGTTGCTTCTTCGACTTTTTGATTCCTCCACAGTACCTTTACTTAGGCTATTTCTTTGCTTCTCAGCTTTTGAACTTGGCAATATAAAATTTCAACAGGCTCTACTTCGTAAGACAAGGAGTCTGTCACTTTGATACCCTCTACTGGTAATACCATAGAATGATCTCCAATTCATTTCTTCAACATGGATACATTGAATACTGGATGAACGGAACCCAAACTTGCAGGAAATTCTAACTCATGCAACTTTACCAATCTTTTTCAAAATCTGATGCGGCCCTACATAACGAGCAATTTACCCCTTTTTCCAAACCGCATAACTCTTTTCATAGGAGAAACCTTGAGAAATACCCAATCACCAATTTCATACTCTAGTTCTCTTCTCCGAACATCGGTATAGGACTTCTGAAGACTCTGAGCAGTCTTGAGTCGTTCTCTAATGATTTTTTACTTTCTCCATTGCCTGATGAACAAGATCAGGCCCATACAACCGAGTCTCACCCACTTCATACCATTCTATCGAAGACCTACATCTCCTCCCATACAAGGCCTCAAAAGGAGCCATCTTGATACTGTCATAGTAGCTATTATTGTAGGCAAATTCAACCAGTGGCAGGTGATCTACCCAACTACCTTTAAAATCAATGACGCATGCCCTCAATATAACTTCAAGGGTCTGAATGGTACGCTCATCTTGCCCTTCCTTCTGAGGATGGAAAGCTGTGCTCAAATTCACTTATGTACCTAAACCCTTCTGAAAGAATCTCCAAAACTGAGATGAAAATTGCGTACCTCTGTCGAATATAATGGACACTGGTGACCCATGAAATCGAACTATCTCCTCAATGTAAATCTTAGCATAAACCTCTCCCGAATAATTAGTCCTCACAGGCAAAAAGTAGGCTGACTTGGTCAACCGATCTACAATCACCCATATAGAATCATACTGGTTTCAGGATCTCGAAAGTCCTGTAATGAAGTCTATATTTATTATCTCCCACTAATTTAAAGGCAGGACTATCTCTTGGGAAGTACCACCCGGCCTCATGTGTTCTACCTTCACTTGCTGACAGTTCAAACACTTGGATACAAAATCAGCTACATCACATTTCATATTATTCCACCAATACAAGGTTTTCAGATCATGGTACATCTTAGTAGAGCTTGGGTAAATGACATACCTCGAAGTGTGTGCCTCATTAAGGATTCTTTCCCGTAGCCCATCGATATTCGGAACGCACAACCTACCCTGAAATCCTAGAATACCATCACCACCAATTTCAAACGATATAACCTTTTGTTGACCCATATCTTTCTTGATTTGCATCAAGATGGGATCTTTAACCTGCTTCTCCTTAACTTCAGCACAAAGAGATGACTTAGCTAACTCATGAACAATCACCCCTCCATCTTTGGAATCTAAGAGTCGCACTCCCAGATTTGCAAGGCGGTGAATATCCTTCACCATCTCTTTCTTTCCTTCTTCTACATGAGAAAGGCTGCCCACAGACAACCTGCTGAGGGCGTTGGCTACAACATTTGCCTTTCCCAAATGGTAATGCAGACTCATATCATAGTCTTTCAAAAGCTCCATCCAATGCCTCTGTCTGAGGTTCAATTCTTTCTGTGAGAAAACATACTGTAAACTCTTATGGTCAGTATAAATATCAACATGCACTCCATAGAGATAGTGCCTCCAGATTCTAAGTGCAAACACCACGGCTGCTAACTCCAAGTCATGAGTGGGGTAATTACGCTCATGCACCTTTAACTGCCTAGATGCATAAGCTATCACCTTACCACACTGCATCAATACATAACCAAGTCCAACACGGGATGCATTACAATAAACCACAAAATCATCTACACCCTCGAAAGGGTCAAAATAGGAGCAGTAGTCAGCTTGTCCTTCAATTTCTCAAAACTATTTTCACACAAGTCAAACCACACAAACATCATCTTTTTCTGAGTCAGTTTAGTAAGCGGAGCAGCTATGGAAGAAAAACTCTCTACGAACCTTCTGTAATACCCCGCCAAACCCAAGAAGCTCCAAATATCGATTGGAGTCGTGGGTCTGGGCCATTTTCTCACTGCTTAAAATTTCTGGGTATCCACTCTTATCCCGTCACTAGACATAATATGCCCTAGGAAGGCAATAGCGTCTAACCAGAATTCACACTTAGAAAATTTGGCATACAGCTGATGATCCTTAAGGGTCTAAAGGATAATTCGGAGGTGATTGGCGTGATCCTCTTTACTCTTAGAATAGATCAGAATATCATCAATAAATAGAATGACGAACAAGTCAAGAAACTGACGGAACACTCTATTCATAAGATCCATGAAGGCTGCAGGGGCATTAGTCAACCCAAAGGACATGACTAGAAATTCGTAGTGACCATATCGGGTTCGGAAGGCTGTCTTGGGTATGTATGACTCCCTAACTTTCAACTGATGATAACCCGAATGAAGGTCTATTTTTGAAAAACACTTGGCACCCTGAAGTTGGTAAAAAAGGTCGTCAATCCTAGGAAGAGGATATTTATTTTTAATCGTGACCTTATTCAGCTGACGGTAGTCTATGCACATCCGAAGGGACCCATCCTTCTTTCGCACGAAGAGCACGGGTGCACTGAATAAAACCTTTGTCTAGGAGGTCTGTAGGCTGTTCCTTTAACTCCTTTAGTTCCGCGGGAGCCATTCTATATGGCAGAATAGAAATAGGACGAGTGTCTGGCAACACATCAATGCCAAAATTTATCTCTCCCTATCAGGGGGGTATCCCTGGGAGATCTTCGGGAAAGACTTCTGGGAATTCATTCACTACAGGGACTGACTGCAGAGGAAGGTTTCCAACTTTTGAATCTTTTACTCGGATTAGATAATACATACAACCTTTGGAGATAAGCTTTAGGGCTCTAAGATAAGAGATAAAGTTACCTCTAGGTTCCACAGAACTCCCTGCCCAAACAATTGGTGTCTCATTTGGGAAAAAAAAGTGACCTTTCGGGTTCTACAATCAAGGGTGTCATAACACGAATGGAGCCAGTCCATCCCAAGAATGGCATCAAAGTCTATCATATCTAGTTATATAAGGTCTGCCATAGTTTCCCTACCATGAATAAAAATGACACAATTTCTATATACCCTTCTAGCAACAACAGAACACCTACATGAGTAGAAACAGAGAAGGGTTCTACAATAACTTCGGGCTCAAACTAGAAACCAACAGCCACATAAGGGGTGACATAATATAAAGTAGACCCGGGATCAAGCAATACATAAACATCACGAGAAAAGATTCATAACATACCGGTGACAACATCTGGTGAAGCTTTCGCCTCTTGGCGGTTAGTCAAAGAATATAATCAGTTGCGATCGCTTCCGGCAGCTGAAGGGACACCCTTAGGGAAAGGGTCTGTGGAGGCGGCTTGGGACTTATCCCCCCCTCCCCCGCGTATTTACTCCAGTAGATGGACAATCTCTTTGAAGGTGACCCACTTTGCCACAAGTATAGCATTTTTTTCCCTCAAACCAGCACTTCCCTGGATGATTCCTTTCGCAAACCTCACACCATGGACAAGTACGGTGCTGCTGGGCCACACTGCCCTGAGACTATGTACCTAGAGCTTTGGACCCATAAGGAGTCTAAAATTCTGAATTTGTCTGCCTGTCGGTGGTCTGGGAGCTGGGGCGCTGGCTGCTGACTGTGCATTATTCCAAAACTTCTTCTTCTTCAACCACTTATTACCCCAGTTACCACTTTGCGGCTGACTCTGGTGCTGGTCCAAAGATCTAGCTCTCTTAGCCTGTCTGTCTTTCTCTCTAAATTCAGAAATCTTTTTCTTCTTCTCTTCCACTTGATGTATATGAACGGTCAGTCGAGAAAAGTATAACTCCTTATTCAACATATCCCCCTGGCACTCCAGTACCAGGTCATCAGCAAGGCCAGATGCAAATTTCCTCATTTGGGCCCTCATATTACTAGTCAACGCTGGTGCATAGCGGGCTAGTTTATTAAACTTCAAAGTGTACTCCTGGACACTCATACTGACCTGCTTCAAATTCATAAACTCTTCTGCTTTGGCCTCCCTCAACTCCAGAGGAAAGAATCGATCAAGGAAGGCTTCCACAAATTTACCAAAAACTGTGGGCTCAACACTTTTACCTTTTTCATCTTCCCAGTCGGCATACCACTGACTCGTAATATCTTTGAGCTGATAGGTTGCTAAATCCGCCCCTTCAACCTCATCCACATGCATCACCTTAAAGATCTTTTCTATCTTATCCATGAACTCCTATGGATCTTCCTTCACCTTGGTGCTAGTGAACTTAGGTGGGTTCATCTTTATGAAATGTCCGACTCTAGTACCCTTAGATGTAACAGATGCAGACCCAAAATCTTCCGATTGTTGAGCTTGGTTGTCTACCAACTGTGTCAGCATCTGAATAGACCATCTGAATTCTGCATTTAAAATATCTCCCTGAGTAGTTGGGGGATGGTTGACATTAGTCCATGGAGCCCGAGGTGGACTGGTCGGGACTGGAGGGACTCTCGGAGTAGAGACAAATTCTGGAGTGTCAGACCTATTATGGGTCCGCATCCCATGGGGGGGTAGACCTCATCTGCCTGAGCATTTTGATCGACGATCCGACGTGAAGGCATAACTGTGTTTCTGAAACATAAGTGATCATTGATTAGGGGACAGTTCAGACTCTGAAGCACGAACTAAATCACAAAGAAGGGAAATATTTCCTAAACGCCTAGCAGCCTCCTGCTTATAAGTGTGGCGCGCTACACACCCATAAACAAGACTCTACCCAACGCAATTTCGTAGACACCCTAGGACCATAAACCATGCTTTGATACCAAGTTTGTCACGACCCAAACCAGGGCCTGGCCGTGATGAGCATTTCGAACCATGGAGACTCGAAACACCTCTATCTGTCTGGTAATCATGCACCTAATTCATGTGATCAAAGTAATGCGGAAGAAACACAATATAATGGAAACATGGTCAAGAATCATATGAAAATGGGGAATAGTGTCCCACAATCTAAATCAACATCTCTAAAACCATCTGCGAAATTTCTACTACATGACTGAAACAATGTCTATCTGAAAACTGGGACAAGGCCCCCAGCAGACCCAAAACTAATATAAGATAGAAGGACTGCAGGCCATAAGACCTTCTAAAACATAGAAGGCTCACCACTTGTCTCTGCAACTCTGTCTGAATGTTCTACTGATTTTCTTGACCCCTAGACTGGGCCTCTGAACCTGGGAGGTTGGAGAGGGAAGGGGGTCAGCACAAAAGTACTGGCACGTAGAGATATCAAAACAAAACATAATATTTTTACGAGGTATAGTTGAGAGCCATTATAAAGCAATTTCATATCAAATCATTTGAAAGCACATGGGTGTAATGCAATAGTTTTTCTCAACAATAATGAAATGCAACTGAGCTAGGTGGAATACCCTACATAATTTACACCAACTGTCAAACCTCGGTTGCCGCCGAGATTAGAGTATAAGTGAGGGAGAGACACACAAGACCACGAAGCATAGTGTCTCAACCCAAATCAAATATGGTAGTGCACAAGACCACAAAACATGGCTACTAACCATAATCCCAATTTAGGATAGTATAATATCAGGTACGCAAGACCACAAAGCATGGTAACAAGTTCTCGAGTCGGCAAACACAGTTTCCAACGTAGAATCAATTGACTCATGCTTTCCTCGGGCAACCACCTATCTCATTTAAAATCAATGCATTCAAATTTCATCTTATTCATTCACATGTCATATTTTGTA
>NW_025855632.1:0-2027 GCF_002878395.1 Capsicum annuum
CCTCGCACCAGTTATCATTGCATAATCAGTCATACATTCATACGTTAGTCCAGTCAGATATGCGTGCATTAGAAATGCATATTCAATAGAAAAAGTTTAGCTTATCAGTGTATTCAGTTCATCGTTCATGAGAATAACTCAGTAACAAATCCATGCATCAGATATGCATGATTCATTATAAAAATTCAGCCTATGAGTCGCTTCAGTTGTGTATTCTATGCATCAGATATGCACGTCCGGTATAAGAATTTAGAACATGAGTAGTTCCAGTCTTATAGTCATATTTCAGATCAGTGTATTCTTTCTTAGAGAAACATATCATGTTTGCGTTATTCCATACCTCTAAGCTTCAATATGTTCCTACCCATCGTTCGAGGATGAATGATCCCAAAGGGGAGATAATGTAACATCTCATATTTTTGGGTTAGAGTTTAGATCGTCGTTCCTACGTATATAGAACCGAATTGAATTATTCTTGTAACGCCCCATATTTTGGGCTACAATATAGACCATGATTTTGATGCGTTGATAATTCCAAAGCCATAAATCCTATGACAATATGACATGTTAATTATTTGCGTATTATGTGAATCCATTCAAGCTTGAATTTAGATCATAGAGGTCCTTCAACTCAAGGGTGAGTTGAAACTATTTCAATCGATTAAGTTTTAGTGGACATTGTAATTTGTGTCATCTTTTATCGACCATAACTCTCTGTATATGTCAAATTAGAGAGCCTACTATCTGTCAAATGATAGGTCTTCGAGTTAGCTTTCCAACAATACCAATTTTGCTAAAATCCGGCACTCGAGCAAGAAGTTGTGGCCTTTCAAAGTAGTAGGCGGCGCCTATGTAAACATAGGCAATAGCATAGGCGGAGCCTATGTAAACATAGGCGATAGCATAGGGGCAATAGCATAGGCGGAGCCTATGTAAACATAGGCGATAGCATAGGAAGCGCCTATGTAAAGGTTTCAAGTGACTTAAACACTCCGTTTTTGGGGCAAAATGGTCCTTTTCCACCCTTACTTAGCCCTAAACACGAAATTCAGTTCCCAAAGACCCCAAAATACACCTTCATTAATCAAAATTATTCAAGAACTCTCTCTAGGGTTTCAAAATAAAAACTCAAGCAACTCAAGATTCAACCGTGGGTTTTAGAAACTAATTGCATATTTGGAATCCTTACAACGTGGGCTTCAAGAAGCACCTAATATTCATAGTAATCGAGGTATGCGGGGTTATCTAAAAATTTCATGGGTCTTTAAATTCATGTTTTACAAATGGGAGTTTTGAAACTACGAATATAATTATGTTTTGAACGTTTCTATAATATTGAATTTGGTCTTTAAACCTACTTCCGAACGATTTGACATATTATATATGTATATGCGTGTGTTTTGAAAAGGTGATATTTTGAGAGCATGAATTATATGAAATCCCTCTCTTGATGTGAGTTTGTTTTGAATGTGCATATGATGTAAATTGTTTGAAAACATCTTCAAGCATGACATGAAATTTTTTGAGAATTGATATGATTTTGACTTGAAAATAAGAGGGTTATTTGTGTTGAAACATGTTGAATACAATGGTTGAATGCGAAGAATAATGTGATATTGATGGTTTGCAAGTCGGGTATGACGATGCCCTACAGAATATGATATATGATTAAATCAGATAAAATTTAAATGCATTGATTTTACATGAGATAGGTGGATGCCCGAAGAAGGCGTTTGAGTGTAAGGGCTCATCGCCGGAAATCGTGTTTGCCAACACGAGAATTTGGTACCAGGCTAAGTGATCTTGAGTACTTGACTTTATGTCATTCGCAAATTGGGATTATAGGTAGGAGCCCGGGCTAAGTGATCTTAGACACTACCATTGGGTCGAGACACTATGCTGTGTGATCTTGTGTGTCTTCCCCTCACATATACTCTAATATCAGCGGCAACCGGGGTTTGATAGTTGGTGTAAATTATGTAGGGTATTCCACCTAGCTCAGCTGCATTTCATTGTTATTGAAAACA
>NW_025855633.1:0-2994 GCF_002878395.1 Capsicum annuum
ATTCTCCTGCATCTATCGGTGTAGCGGAAAGGAAGAATAGAACTTTGATTGAGTTAACTAATGCCATGTTAATTGAGTTTTGTGAACCTTTAAGTTTTTGGGGTGAAGCTCTTTTGACTGCTTGTTATGTGTTGAATCGTGTTCCTTATAAAAAGACCAAAATAACACCTTTTGAATTATGGAAAGGTCATAAGCCAAATTTGAGATATCTAAGAGTTTGGGGTTGCTTAGCCTATGTAAGGTTAATGGATCCTAAAATCTCTAAGTTGGGTAAAAAAGTTACTACTTGTGCTTTTCTTGGTTATGCTTCAAACATTACGGCCTATAGATTTTTTAATCTTGAAGATAACATGATAATAGAGTCAAGTGATGCTATTTTTCATGAAAATAAATTCTCTTTTGATTCTAAAAATAGTGGGGGTCAAAGGACTAAAGAAAATATTTTGTCGCCACCTAGTTCTTCTACTTCTACTTTAAAAATAAAGAAAATTATGATTTTGAGTTAAGAAGAAGTAAACGAGCTAGAGTAGAAAAAAACTTTGGTCATAATTATTATGTTTTTAACGTTGGAGATGACCCACTCACTTTAAAAGAAGCTTTGTCTTCACATGATTCTATTTTCTGGAAAGAGGCTGTAAATGATGAAATGAAATCACTAATTTTCAATAAAACTTAGAAGCTAGTTGATTTACCACTGAGTTGTAAAATAATTGGATGTAAATGGGTCTTACGTAAAAAATTAAAATCAAATGGATCTGTTGATAAATATAAAGCTAGGTTTATGACTAAAGGTTTTAAACAACTAGAAGACCTAGAATTTTTTGATACTTTTTCACCAGTAACTAGAATTACATCCATTAGACTTTTAGCCTCTATTGCAGCAATTTTTGATTTACAAATTCATCAAATGGATGTAAAAATTGCTTTTTTAATGGAGACCTAAATGAGAAGATTTACATGGAACAACCCAAGTGTTTTGTTGAAGCTGGTCAAGAAACCAAAGTGTGTAAACTTAATAAATCCCTATATGTCTTGAAACAGGCACCAAAGCAACGGCATGATAATTTTTATTCCTGCATGATTGATAATGAGTTTAAAACAAATGAGGGTAATAAGTGCATATACCATAAGTATTGGAATAATTCACATGTTATTATTTGCCTCTATGTTGATGATTTATTGATCTTTGGCTCTAACATGAATATTATTGATGAAAATAAAAATATTCTTAGAAGCCATTTTGAAATGAAAGATCTTGGTGAGGCAAATTTTATTCTGGGAATAAAAATTACTAAAACATGTGATGAAATTTTTCTTGACCAGTCATAGTATGTTGAGAAAATATTGAAAAAATATAATTTCCTTGATTGCAAGCATGTTGTAACTCCATTTGATTCTAGTGTTCACCTGTTTCCTATTGAAAGTGAAACTGATGTAATAAATCAAAAGGAATATGCTAGCATAATTGGCAGTTTGAGATATGTGACTGATTACACTAGGCCTGATATTGCATATGCAGTAGGAGTACTTAGCAAGTTTACTAGCAAGCCAGGTAATGAACATTGGCATGCTATAACCAGAGTAATGAGATATTTAATTAGAACAAAAAATTGTGGTTTGTTCTATACAAAATATCTTGCTGTACTTGAAGGATTTTGTGATGTGGATTGGAATACTTTATCAGGTGATTCCTTATCCACTACTGGTTATGTTTTTACTTTGCATAGTGGTTCTATTTGTTGGAAATCTAAAATACAAACAATTATTGCTAACTCTACCATGGAGACTGAACTAATTGCTTTAGCTTTAGCTAGTGATGAAGCGAATTGGTTGAGAGATTTACTATTTCAAATACCTTATTTTGAAAAATCAATTCCTCCTAAATTAATTCATTTTGATAGAGTTGCTTCAATTGGTAGAGTTCAAAACCGTTATTATTATGGTAAATCCATATCTATATGGAGAAAACACATTAATGTGAGATCATATTTGACAAATGGTACCATTAATGTTGATTATTTCAAATTTTGTAATAATCTTACAGATTCGTTGACTAAGGCTTTAGCAAGAGAAAAGGTCTATAACATATCGAGGGAATGGGATTGAAGCCTATTGAATCTTGAGTCATACGTGAGAAAACCCATTCTGGGGACTAGAGATCCTATAACTAGGTTCAATGGAAAAAATGAGTCACATGATGATTTGTTGTAAAAAATGCACTATTTATTTAACCCTTCCTATGATGATGTGAGTGCATTTGTCTGTAGTGAGTGTGAGGTTGAGTTTATAAAAATCTTAATAAATATTTGTAGCTCGTATGAGCGGGGTGATAAATTACAGGAGCACTCTCGACGGATTTCACCTATGTAAGTGTGGAGGTAAGCCACTACCTATGAGAATTAGGCTCATTCTCAAAAGACACTCATTAAAATAGGAATAGCACAAGGCCATAATGTACTGGCTATAAAGCTCATGTCAACACCTCGACTATTATGTGTAAGTAGTAACTTTTTATTTCCCCTAAGCAGTCATAGTTTAAGTTTGAGACCACTACGAATCTAGAGTAAAAATTACTGTATTATTAAGTGGAGGTTCAATGCAGAGCACACCTTCATTATGCATGGTAATCTTCCTTCAACTATTGGACTCTCTTGTTACTATTAAAATTAGTGGGGGATTGATAGTATATTGGCATTTTAATATTATTTAACATTAGATGCCACTACTCCAACATATTTAATGGTGTACTTTTTCTTTCACTATGGCATGTCTTGCCATCATTCCCAATTTTAACCATTTCATCTTTCATCATTCTTTCTTTTATTATTTTGCAGCACTATGTTTTGTTTTATTTTTTCTGACTGAGCACACTACTCTCATTCTGTATACATATCTCTTCTATATAAAGAAGATGGAATTGCGTGTCAGAAAGTAGAGAAAAAATTGTGAGTTCATTCAGTTATTAAAGAGAGTTTATTAGTTGAAGGGAGGTGT
>NW_025855634.1:0-2245 GCF_002878395.1 Capsicum annuum
TGAACTAGAGCATAAAGCACTGTGGGCATTGAAGAGGCTTAATCTGAACTTGAATGAGGCAGCGGATATGAGGCTGGGGCAGCTAAATGAGATGGATGAGATCCTTGTTAGAGCTTATGAAAGTGCTGACTTGTACAAAGAAAGATTGAATAAGTACCATGACCACAAAATTAAAAAGCGAGATTTTTAAAAAGGTGACTTGGTGCTCCTCTTCAAATCCTGACTCAAGCTTTTTCTAGGTAAGCTCAAATCTAAATGGTCTAGCCCATTTAGAGTTAACAAAGTCTACTCATCAGGAGTAGTGGAAATCAAAAATAAAGATGGAAATATCTTTAAAGTAAACAGGAAATGATTCAAACTATAGATCGGTCCAATAGAATCAATAAGAAGTATTGATACTAACTATCTCGATGAAATCTTAGTAATCAAGATAACTGATTTGTGCCGTGACATTTAATTAGGTGCTAGTGGGAGGAAACCCATGGTTTGTTGTTGTAAAGCATTAGTTTTAGTTATTTTGTTGTTTTGTGCAAGCTGAAGGGTTTGTGTAAGTGTGTAGGTTCGATAATACAAAAAAATAGAAGCTGAGAAAGTTTGGGGGTGACTGACGGGCCACTCGAAGGATCGTCGATGACTTGACGGACCATCGTGGTAGCCATCGCAACATAGTCCAAAAACAAGTTCCTGGAAGAGTTCGACGATCTGATCGACGGACTATCGTGTACTCTATGGATCGTCAACTCAACCATTGCTAATATGTCTCTAGGTATATTCACTGGAAAGGACCAGCGGTTTTACCGATGGACCATCTCATATGCGAAGGACCATCGCTTGAACTGTCGTATGAACCCTATTTTAGCAGGTCAGGTTGAATTAGTTTAAATAGCTAGATTTTTTATTCTTATTCGACCCAAACAATTTTAAATTGATAATTTAAGGCGGTTGAATAATGCCTCAACTGTTCAAGTACATGAGGCTATTTAGTATCCCTGCATTCAAAGAATTTGAGACTTTTCATTACCTCCTTAAACTTCTCATGTTCCCTTCCCCCATCTATTTAAACTTCATCTCCTCTTTAGTCTTTCAAACATAAGCAACAAGAACTATTCTCAAAAGTAAAAAGGGTGAACTTGTGTCTAGTTTTTAGAGTGAAAGGGAGGATATTGTTCAAGCATTGCAATACTTAGGTATGATCATTTTTTTGTCTGTATTTTATTCATCTCTAAGAACAAAGAAGACCATGTGAAGTCTGTGAATAGTGAAATACTTCTCTTGATTTTGATATCATTCAGTGAGTGGCCTGAATTTAGCAAACATTATCCTGGGTGAAGTCTGAGTAACCCATGGAAAAATTATAGCAAAATATGGTGATATACTATTGATAAAATTTCCATAAAAACCATCCTTAATGGAAGTGTATGCAAGATGTTTGATAAAATGCCCAAATAAGGCCTGAAAGTAAAAATGGCAGGCGACGGTCAGATCGATGGCCATCAGATACCCGCCACCAATCACCTCAAACCTTTGCTACTTTCTCAGAATCAATGTTATTAGAATGACCCCAACGGGTTGGGTCGATGGATCATCGCAAGCCCGATGGACCATCGCCCTAACCGTCGCTGGTCAATAATTTTTCCTGTCTTCTAGTTTAAGTCTGTGAACTAATAAACATTTTGCTTGCAGGTATCATGGAAAAAAATTACCAACCACCAGAGGTAGAGGTAGAAGCCAAGGGGCCAAACAAGGGCTATCACAAAATATAGATGCCCCGACACACAACACCCGACATAATCGTCATGTCATTTCTTTATCCTCCCAGTCTGAAGAGGAGGGTGCAAGTAGTAGAAGCAGCAGCTCAATTTCAAGTCTGGTTGAGGAAGTGTTTGAAGTATCTAACCCCATCCAAGAGGAGAGTCCAGAACAAGGGGACCCAAATTTAGTTCGATGCAAGGATTCACAAGTGCGGGAAGCTATAAGATGGCAGACTAATGGTGCTCAAGAGAATTTGTACAAAGGGTTGGCACCAATAGATTGTTAGCCATAAAGAAGTCTATTTTTGAAGAACATCAGATTGTGACAAAAAACTTGCCCGAGTACCCAGAACTTGAATGCCGAATCAATGAATATGAGTTGGCATGGATGATTAGACCACTTGGATCCTATCAACCAAACTTGGTACGTGAGTTTTTTGCCAATTACTTGGCATTGGTAGAGAAGAATTGTACCCAGTTAAGTCAGCTACTGA
>NW_025855635.1:0-2726 GCF_002878395.1 Capsicum annuum
ATAAGATATGGGTTCATGCTTCAAATTCATAAAAATAAAATAAAAATCATGCCTTTGTAAAGAAAATTACTTTTGGGCTCAAGAACGAAAGAGAGTTCTTGTTGAAAAACCCCACATACCTTGAATGATGAACTTTAGATCGATACTTGTTTTTGAGATGTTAATCGTGCCTTTGAATGATGGTTCTTGGAGTTCTTGAACTAGGAACTTGGAATCTTTAGTAAATTTGCAGAATTAATGGTAAACATTGGAGGTTCTTGAAGTTGGATGTAGGAGCTTAGGGTTTTCTTTTTGAGCGAATTTGATGAAATATAACATATAATGCTTCTAATAGGATTTAATATAGGGTTTGGATAGATTTTGGGTGAGAGGGAATGACCAAAATGCCCCTAAAAATCAAATAATTTTAGAATCTGTCCTTTGGTGGACTGTTTTGATAGTCTAAAGTAGATCAACCATAACATTTTACTCCGATATCCAAATTGGATGAAACTAATTTCATTAGAAAGAGGACTCTCATATATTTCCGTTGATATATAGTATCTCACCCAGATCATTGTGTACGAGGAGTTATGATCATTTGAAATTTATCCAAAAATTCACTTTTGGTAGGCTGAAGTAGATCGACCATAACTTTTTGATGCAATAGACAAATTGGATGAAACCAATTTCATTAGAAAGAGGACTCACAGATCTTTCCATTGATATATAGTAGATCACCCAGATCATTATGTACAAGGAGTTATGATTGTTTAAATTTGGAGCGACAATACGCCAGGCCTCAGTACTTTTTCTTGCACGTTTTACTGTTCACTACTATTCACGATTCGATTGAAATGTTCATAACTCATTGTTTGAGTGTCCGTTTTGGATGATCCACATATCGTTGGAAAGCTTATTTGATACTCTATGCAATGGTGGGTCATAATCTAAGACATTCCACATGGAAAATTTATAATTCATTCTAGAAGATAGAACCCAACACGTTTATGCACAAAATTTCAATGAAAAATTTCCTGGGGTATTACAGTTTATGGGCGGTAGAGTGCCACACTTATAGGCGTAAGGCTACACATTGTTTAGGAATGTGTCACTTCTTTCATGACTTCGTTTATTCCATAGAGTCTGTATGTTCCCTAATCAATGATTTCTTGTATTTCAGAAAATTACTATGCCTCCTCGTAGAATCAACGAACAGAGTACCCAAGAGGAAGTGGTTCATCCAACCCATGGGATGCGAACTCCTAACAGAGCTCACACCCCAGAATTTATCCCTACTCTGGGAGTTCCTCCAATTTTAACCAGTCCACCTCGTGCTCTGCAGACCAATGTTAATCGTACTCAGCTTCCCCAGTGTGAGGTTTCAAATACTGAGTTCAGATAGTCCATATATATGATTGGACAATTGGTATCCTTACTGACCCATCGGTCTGAAGATATGGGTTTGATATCTAGTTCATCTAAAATTACTCAAGTTGGTCAATTCATGAGACTGAACCCACCTATGTTCACCGGAAAAAAGGTTAAAGAGGACCCTCAAGGGTTCATTGATGAGTTGAAAAAGATTTGTAGGGTCATGCACATGAATAAGGTTGAAGGTGTGGACTTGGCAGCCTATCAACTAAAGAATGTGGCAAATCAATGGTATAATGAGTGAGAAAATTCAAAGGATGGTGATGTTGAGTTGTTGATGTGGGGTGATTTTGTGGAAGCTTTCCTGGAGAAATTCTTTCCCTTGGAATTGAGGGAGTCCAAAGTTGAAGAATTCATGAATTTGAAATAGGGAAAGATGAGCGTCAAAGAGTACACCCTAAAATTCAACCAGTTATCCCGTTATGATCCAGAATTGGCAAGTAATAGAGGGCCCGTACTAGGAAGTTTGCATCCAGAATCTCAGATGACTTGGTGTTAGAGTGAAAAAGAGCAATGCTGAATAGAGACATAGATTTCTCTAGGTTATCTGTTCATATGCAACAGGTGGAGGAGCAGAAGAAAGGGGTGGTGGATGCAAGGGAGAAAGATAGACAGGCTAAGAGGGCCAGATCTGTAGATCAGAATAGTAGTCAACACCAAGGGGGAAATAATTAGGGTAACAAGTAGCCGTAGAGAAAGTTTTGGAGTAATGCTCAATCTTCAGCCAGCGCCCCCGCGCCCAGACTTTCAATTGATCGATGATTTCAGAATTTTTAGACTGGCAGTGGGCCTGGTGTGTAGGGTGCTTATTCATAGAGAAGTGTGGCTTCACCTGTTAAATCGTATCCTTATGTGGAAATTATGGGAAGAATCATCCAAGAAGGTGTATCTATAGGGATCATATGTGTTATAATTATGGTAAATCAAGTCATTTCACGAAAGACTGCCCCACTACTAGAGGAAATATGGGAGGTGATAGGCCCCAAGACAACTCCAAGGTGCCACCACCACCTCCAAAAGGTGCTACTTCTGCTATTGGAGGCGGTCGCAACCGATTGTATGCTTTATCTAATCGCCAGGATGCAGAGGCTTCACCAGATGTAGTCACGGATATATTACAAATTTTCTTCCATGATGTGTATGTGCTACTTGATCTCGGGTATACCTTGTCTTATGTGACCCCATTTATAGCAATCAGTTTTGGTTTTGAACCTGAAAATATTGTAGAACCTTTCTCTGTTTCTACCCATGGTGGTGACTCCATTATGGCTAGAAGGGTGTATAAAAATGATGTGGTGTCTGTCTATAATTGT
>NW_025855636.1:0-3691 GCF_002878395.1 Capsicum annuum
GAATGGCCAAAATGCCCCTAACAATAAAAAAAATTCTTAAATCTATCCTATGGTGAACTGTTTTGATAGTTTGAAGTAGATCAACCATAATGTTTTCCTGTGTTATTCAAATTGGATGAAACCAATTTCATTAGAAAGAGAACTCTCATATATTTACATTGATATATAGTATCTCACCCAGATCATTGTGTACAAGGAGTTATGATCGTTCGAAGTTGATGCAAAAATTTACTTTAGATAGGCTGAAGTAGATTGACCATAACTTTTTTCTTCGATAGACAAATTAGATGAAACTAATTTCATTGGAAAGAGGACTCGCAGAGATTTCCATTGATATATAATAGACCACCCTGATCATTATGTACAAGGAGTTATGATTGTTTAAACTTGGAGCAAAATACGCCAGTCCTCAGTACTTTTTCCTACAAGTTTTACTGTTCAGTACTATACACAGTTCGATCGGAATGTTCATAACTCGTCGCTCGGGTGTCCGTTTTGGCTGATCCACATATCGTTGGAAATTTTATTAGAGACTCTATGAAATGGTGGGTCATAATCTAAGATATTTCACACAAAAAATATATAATTCATTCTATAAGATCGAAACCAACACATTTACGCATAAAATTTCAACGAAAAATTTCATGGGGTATTACATCATCCCTCCCTTGGAAACATTCATCCTCGAATGACGCTAGACATGCCAAGATTAGTTAGGGAATAAAGAATACAGGTGAAACCATTCGTTAGACTCATCACCATATGGTTTCTAACTCCGAATGCAACATAGAATGCATAAATTCAAGAAAATACAGCTGAACGCATAATAAATGACAGCTGAATTGCTGCAACTTTTATCAAAAGTGCATGATTTAGGAAAGAACGGTACCTTCGGCTTGATCGGAGTTCGCGGAAAATAGGTGCGGGTACTTGGATCGCATATCCTCCCCAGCTTCCCAAGTTGCACCCTCAACAGATTGGTTTCGCCACAACACTTTCACCAAGGGAACTTCTTTGTTCCTTAGTCTTCGGACACTGAAATCAAGAATCTCATCAAAAGAAAGATTTTTTTGAATGCTAGCACTCACAGAGGAATCCACTACCATAACATCGCTAATATGCTTTCTAAGCATGGAGACATGGAATATTGGATGAACAGAGGACAATTCGAAAGGTAACTCGACCTCATAAGCTACCTTACCAACACGACTAAGAATTTTGTAAGGACCAATATCACGGGGACTAAGCTTCCCCTTCTTTCCGAATCTCTTCACCCCCTTCATGGGTGAAATTTTCAGATACACTAGATCACTAACTTCAAACTCAAGGTCTCTCCTTATAACATCCGCATATAACTTCTGACGACTCTGCACAGTTTTCAACCTTTCCCTAATCAACTTAACTTTTTCCATAGCCTCAAATACCAAATCAGGACCACTCACAGCCACTTCACCCACCTCGAACCAACCTATGGGTGATCTACACTTCCTCTCATATAAGGCTTCAAACGGAGCCATGCCAATACTAGAGTGAAAACTGTTATTGTAAGCAAACTCTATCAACGGTAAGTGATCATCCCAACTTCCCTTAAAGTCAAGTGCATAAGCTATCAATATATCCTCTAAGGTATGGATGGTCAGCTCAGCTTGACCATCAGTCTGTGGATGAAAAGAAGAACTCAAAAGCACTTGGGTACCAAGACCCTTCTGTAAAGCTTTCCAAAATTGCAAAGTGAACTGAGTACCCCTATCTGAAATGATAGACAAGGGAACTCCATGTAGTCTGACTAACTCTCAGATATATAATATAGCATAATCCTCAGCAGTATATGAAGTATGAACAGGCAAGAAATGAGCAGAATTAGTCAACCTATCAACCACAACACAAATGGAATCATGATGGCGTCGGGAAGGAGGTAAACCAATCACGAAGTCTATACTTATCTCTTCCCACTTCCAGGTGGGAATACTAAACTCTTGAATCATACCACCAGGTCTTTGGTGTTCAACCTTAACCTATTGGCATGTTGCACACTTTGCTACAAACACTACTATATCTTTCTTCATGCCACTCTACCAATAGATTTCTCGTAAGTCTTAGTACATCTTGGTGGCACCAGGATGAATAAAATATCGTGCCCCATACGCTTCAGCCATAATCCTATATCTCAGACCATCAACATTCAGGACACACAATCTACCCTGTGATCTCAACACACCATCTCCCCCTTAGGAGAAAACCTCTACTTTTTGGTCCTTGACTGACTCCTTCAATCTGACTAAACTAGCATCTAAGTATTGCTTTTCCTTCACTTCTAAAACCAAAGAGGATTCCGAACTACTCTAAACCCCTATACTATCTTCAGCAAAGTCAAATGACCTAACCCCCAATCTAGCGAAATGATGTACATCACGAGCCAACTCTTTCTTACCTTCTACCACATGTGAAACACTACCCATGGACACTCTACTTAGGGAATCTGGCACAACAATGGCCTTGCCCGGATGGTACAGCGCATTCATATCATAGTCTTTTAATAATTCTAACTATCATCTCTTTCTAAGATTCAATTCTCTCTGGGTAAACACATACTGTAGACTCTTATGATCAGTGAAAACATCAACATGGACACCATACAAATAGTGTCTCCATATTTTCGAAGCAAACACAATAGTAGCCAACTCAAGGTCATGGGTAGGGTAATTTTTCTCATGGGGTTTCAACTGTCTAGAAGCATAAGCTATCACCTTACCTTTTTGCATCAATACGCAACCCAACCTAACTCTCGAAGCATCATAGTACACCACAAAACCATCAGCACCATCAGGCAAAGTTAAAATAGGGGCTGAAGTGAGTCGAGTCTTCAACTCCTGAAAACTTTTCTCACAAGATTCAGACCACAAGAACTTTACTTTTTTTTGGGTCAACCGAGTCATAAGAGATGCTATAAAGGAGAAAACCTTAACAAAACAGCGATAATAGCCAGCTAAACCCAAGAAACTTCAAATATCAGTCAGAGAAATAGGTCTAGGCCAATTTTTAACAACTTTGGTGTTTTGGGGATCAACTCTAATACCCTCAAAAGAAATGGTATGACCCAGAAAAGCAACTGAACTTATCCAAAACTCACACTTACTGAACTTATCAAACAACTTGTGATCTCTAAGGGTTTGCAAGACAGTTCGAAGATGATTAGAATATTCATCCTCAGTACGGGAGTACACCAGTATATTATTGATGAACACTATGACAAACATATCCAGATATAATCTGAACACTCGATTCATGAGGTCCATGAAAGCTGCTGGGGCATTAGTTAACCCAAAAGACATAACAAGAAACTCAAAATGGCCATAACGAGTTTGGAAAGCGGTTTTTGAGATGTCACACTCCCTAACTTTAAGTTGATGATAGCAGAAACGAAGGTCTATCTTATGAAACCCTTATCTAATGGATCTTGAGTTGCTTTTTCAAATCCTTAAGTTTTGTAGGGGCCATATGGTAAGGGGGAATAGAAATGGGCTGAGTATCGGGAAGAAGATCAATCTCGAACTCTATCTCTCTATCAGAAGGTATCCCTGGGAGATCATTCAAAAAGACATCAGAAAATTCATTGACGACGTTAACAGACTGGAGAGTTGGAGTCTCAGACTTAGTGTCTTTGACTCTAACTAAATGGTAAATACACCCC